>NC_139832.1:14260026-14322526 GCF_963691815.1 Echiichthys vipera | reverse complement strand
GGGTAAGACGTGCACATTTAACTAGTACAGCATGTTTAATCAATGTCTACAATCACTCACCTGTTGTCGTGAGAGTTCTTGATGCCGACCAGTTTTGGCAGGCCATCAAAGAAGGTGATGTCTCTGGCAGCTAAAGTGCTGCTGGTCACCAAGTTATTGAGAACCCCACAGATGTTGACCACCACGTCGCTGGAGGGCTCCTTCTTGTGTCCATCGTCGGGCAGCTTGGTCACCAGGTTGTTCACCACCTTCGTGGCTGGATAAACCAATAAGAATGGTTCAGATTAATATGTTTAAAACCTACTTTTACAATCAGATCATTCCTGTAAGCTATGAGTGTAGGCATGAATACACACAATTCTGCCAAAGTTCAGTTTGTTTTTTCATTTTCAGAGTATTCACATGAAATAGAATAAATTAATATTAATGTTATAGAGATAAGATTTATTGAGTCCATTCAGGCTTTTTTGGATTATCTTGGATAAGCGACTTCCAGAAAAGCGCTTTATAAATAAAATGTATTATTATTAATAGTAGTAGTAGTAGTAATAGTACCGGTAGTAGTAGTAGTAGTGGTATCGTGGATGTTCACGTTTAAATTTCATCTTAAATTTTGGTGTCTGAATTTAACCAATTGAGCTTGAGCAACCTCATTTTTTTAATCTAAATTATTAAATCAGAATGTGATTAATTTGTCTGATCTGAATTTGTGAATCCTGTGAAACAAATACCCATAACCAAGAATTTTGAATTTACACTTGTCATAGAGGGGAATTTATACCACATACAGTAAATTCAGACACATTTTTTTCTTCAAAGTTAAGCATTTAAATGCTTTAAATTCAGTGGCATTTATGTTTCAACATTAAAACTGTGGTGCCACAATGAAGTGAATTACTAAAGTTTGTCTTTACTGAATAGGTTAACTTAATTAACAGGCTTCACATTAATTATACCTAACAAGGAAAAAAAAGAAAGACTGACCCATGTCATTCTTATCCCTGGCATGTCGGGACAGATTTCGGAGGAAGCCTGTGAGAGAACGCAGCTCCAGGTCATTGCTGGTACGCAGTTGGTCCAGCAGCACTGGCAGCATGCGCTCCTGCTCCAGAGCCACGCGGCTCATCACTGACGCCCACTGCAGAAAAAAGAGAGAGACAATTTAAATACGGGTTAATGTAACGTAGGATTGTTGCATTTGAATGCCTCTCACAGGAGAACTGATGAATATGCTGCTTACCCTCTTGTCTCCAGCTGTGATGTTCTGCAGCGCTCCAGCAGCTGCCTCGCGGGTGGTGGAGTTGATCTCACACTGATGCAGCACACGGTTGTACACCCCCACTATCTGTGGGTGCCACAGCCACTCCACGCCCTTTGGCACCCGAGCGACCTCGGTGAAAGTAGAGAGATCCTGGTTCTTGCTCTGCCGGGGGAATGAAGACACAAGAACACAGTGTTGGGACGGATCAATCAATTCATTCATTAATTAATACTGATGAGTAAATCTCACGTGTGCGTACATTTTTGGCTTTCCTGCTCTGAGGTGTAAAGCAACCAATGGCGTCGCCTTTTCCTGAGGCCTGATCTCTGGTTGGTCCTTCCAGGCGCCTCATAGCAGATGGAGGCATCTCATTGTAGAGCTGGTAGGAGAGGTTCCTCAAGACACACACTGCATTTTCCACACCCTAAGAATACACACACACACGCACAGACAAATAAATACACAGGCAGTTAAGCAGAAACAGCAGCTTGAATTCAGCTTCGTCTTAACTCGTCTCACCTTGTCTTCTGCCTTGTTTTCCTCAAGGGAGGCTGTGATGTAGCCCACCAAAGAGTCTACTAGTCCATGTGTCTCTCTCATCTGCTGACGGGTCTTCTCGTTCACAGAGCTCATATTCCTGAGCGCACACAAAGCAAGAGAATGGTAAGAGAGCTATTTCAGGCAAAAAAAATCAGTAAGAAATCATGCATGTGATTGCTTTAACCAGATGGTGCTAATAGAGATGGAAGTAGTTTGTCCTGGGAATTAATTTCCACTCCTGACACCGTGCTGCTTGATAAATATCATGCAGAGATCATTGCAAATATCCCCCCCAATGGCAATTATTCTGTGAGAAAAACCCTCCAGGGTGTGTATAAACAAAGCACAGCCAAAGCAACTGGAGGGTGGAGTGACGCAGGCTTCTGCAAACAACAGTAAAATAGTGATGGGTGTGGTAAAGCTCCTTTGCTGTGAGCTAATACGTGAGTTGGAGTGTCCTGCCAGAGCAGGTTGAGAGAATGCAAATGTGGTCATGGGAGAAAAAGCAGATGCAGGTAGAAATGCGTTGTAACAAAAGGAGTCTTCTGCAAACAACAGAGAGAAGACAGAGGGTGAAGTGATGAGCACCTGAGGCATCCTGTGGTGTTGTAGAAGATGTCTGTCTCAGAGGCCGACTGGTGGAAGATCTCAGAGTCTCCGCCACCGGACAGAGGGATGAGGATCTTGTCAGTCAGTTCAGGAAGTGTCTCTCGGGCCAGTTTCTCCTTGAGGTTGTCCTTGGATGAAAGGTTCCAGAGGATACCTGCACATATACACACACACGCCAGGGGACAGTCAGCAGCATATTGCATTTTACTGTAGCTTCTTTAATTTTTCATTTCTCGACCTTGATGTCAGGATTTTTAGGATGTTTAGGACATTTTAGCATCTTGGGGATTTTCATGTTCTAGCTTAAAGAAATGTTGGACATTTTGGGAAATCAGCTTAGTTGCTTTCTCGCCAAGAGTTAGTTGAGAAGATCGAGACCACTCACATGTGCAGTTGGTATGAAACCAGCAGCTTAGCATAAAAACTGGAAACAGGGGGACAGCTAATCTGGTTCTGTCCAAACAAAAACTGCCTACCAGCACCTCTGAAGCTCACTAACTGACACATTATATCTTTAGTTTCGTCTTTGTCTTTGTGCTAAGCTAGGCTAACTAGCTGCTGGCTATAGCTTTATATTTAGCATACAAACACAAGCGTATTATCAATCTTCTCTAAGTCTCAGCAAAATAGAAAATAACTGTATTCCCCAACTTGGACACATGAATTATTTTTAAAAACCTGCGACAGAAGCTCAAATTGAAGTGAAGATAAAATATTAATTGGCACATTTTCCACAAACTACCCAGAAAAAGTTGCACAAGTGGTCGCTGTTAAGTGACCCAATAGATACAAATCAAGGTGTAACGGCTCAAAGGAAAGAGTGACAAGGCCATCACTCATCATAAAAGGGAGCGGCCGATATACTGTAAGTCTACAAGCCCAGACAACTCCAACACACTCCTTTATCCCCCCTCTTCACATAACCTATAGAAAAGTCTGCAGCTCCACCTCCTACTCTTTGTGGACTCACTGCATGTCATGCAAATCTCTACGATATGAGGTCGGAGTTGCAACATCCATTTTCTCAGTTTCCAGTCCAGCGTTCTTTCTAGAGAAAGTTTGACTGCCAGTTCTGCTGACAACAGGTAATTTGTGAATGAATAATGATAGTGGAGGGACGTCTTAGTGCTGAAGGGTGAGGAGGCTGAGTCAACTGGAAACAAAACTTATTTAAACTTGGACTGCGAACGGCCAACAGACATTTAATGACACAACAATGCTGTGTTGTAAGAAAGAGGGCTGTTTCTTACATCTCAACCTATAATTTAGTTGCTCATAATCTGTGGATTCTTGTAAAAGTAACATGTTGCCACCGTCCTGCTATTTGTTTGGTGCACAATAATATCAATGTCAAAGGCTACTGTTGGCACAGAAAATTCCAAGGACACCACTGCCAAGATCGTGTTGCATCCAAATATTGAGGCTAACTAATTTATACTACAATCCCAATCAGCCAGTTGGAGATCAGCTCTGCTTGTTTTGTCATGTTTTTTTTTTAATGACTGTGATAGTGATTTTCCTACCAGTGATGTTTTTGCGGAGCTCGTCGTCAGGCTCCTTGAGTGCTTCGACCAGCTGTGGGATGCCACCCTCCTCGATCAGAGCCACCTTGTTGTCCATGTTCTCATAGATGAGGTTGCGTGTGGCACCGGTGGCGTAACGCTGCACTTCCTGATTCTCGCAGTTGAACAGCTTCACCAGCTCACCAATGCCCTTCAAGCGACGCACCTAGAGACAGGGTGGCAGGAAACAGGTTCTTGCTTAGGCCTTGTTTTTCCCAAATGATCAGGGGATTGAAGTTTTTCGTTAGCTCAGAAACTGTCTTCTCATGGAATAGTATAATAGGAATTATAGTATCTTTGAAATTATTCCAACTTTTTTTGTCGTAGGAGATGCCAATCTCCGACATAGGGGATTTAAAGGAATAGTGTATCATTTTGGGAAATATTTGCTTTCTTGCTGAGAGTTACTGTAGGTGAGAAGAGTTTCATTCTCATGTCTGTATGGTAAATATTAAATAAGGTGCTGAGAGATTTTTGTTTTGTGGACAGAGGAGAACACGTTAAGTTCCCAAAATGTCAAACTATTTTCCTTTTGATATACAATCATCTGGATAACTTTCCATTAAAGAAAAATCTCATGAAACACTGAGTCTAAACCAGCTCACAGGGGACTAAGTATCCTCAGAACTGAAGATAACAATCTAAAAGCACAGGGAAACAAGAACAATAGATGAATAGAGAGATGAACGAATAGATAAATGTGGAACAACAGGATGTTGTCACTAGAAATGGAGAAAGCCATCAATGGATGCTTGAAGATAAAAACAATTGTTATGAAGAAGAGCTTGCAGAGAGGAGAAAGACCCAGAGGTATTCTGACTGAAGTTTAATCAGTTTGAACTACCTCGTTTTTGGCGTCGCTGTCGTTGTAACACTCGTGTTGAATGTAGGCGGCACCCAGGACCTGCAGATCATGGTCGGGCTCTCTCAGGTTTTGCACTGCTGTGGGCATGTCCAAGGAGTTGATCCTAGCGAAGGAGCAAATGAACAAATTCACCCAAAGAATCTTAAACATTTATGACCCTGCTGTTATGTGTGGTATGGTAGAACAAAATATGTCTTTCGGATATCTGAATGAAAAGTAACAGTAATTATCCATCGATGATTGATTTTGTTGTCTGCAAAATTCGACTTGCTGATTTTGTTCCAAATCACACAGTGGTCTGTAAATCCGCTCGGCTAACCACACACTGTGGGATGTGTGAAATGCGAGGCCTGAAACTGAGCTACCACACCCAAAACCAGTCCTGCCACTATGGAGCCTCCTCCCAATCTACAGCTTTTGGGAAATACACTGTTCACATCACACACTCCCTCACTAAAACCTCCTGACACATCATACTGGTGTATCACATTCACTAGAATACATAGACATTCAGGAAACATATGCCAAACTGAGTCACCCTCACTGAACCCTTCATCTCCGTCATTTCGTATTACAACATAATTAAAGCAGAAGGCTAAGTAGGGACATTCTGCTCATTGTCATAAAAAGTCCATCTCTAAATACTCCCTAAACTGCTGACATAAAGCTCATAAAAGCCTTTAAAAATGCTCACAGCTACCAAGTGAAATCTTTAAAAAGCTCAATAATCTCTTAAAACAACTGTGCACTGTAGTTTTTAGCAAACATCACTCAAAGTGTAGTAAACAGACCATTTGTTGGGGTCTTTTTTTCAGCAGAGGATTAATACACATTTAGGGTTTTAGTTAGTATTTACAGCAGGACAGAGTATGTGAGATTGACTCAAGATAAACTCTAGTGTCCATGTTCGTCGTAACAAAGGGACCTGCCACAAAACTGAGGCTCAATGATGTGTTTCCAGTAGTTTTTTGGACAATAGAGGCTCTCTTTAGCTACTGTATATCTGGCTTTGTCTACACAAACAATACTTGTTAGTAGGATCAGTTCAGTCTTGGCTCTGGTCTTTTCTTAGGATTTGTTGACAATAGTAAGATTAGAGAATATCCACTCTAAATGACACACTGAAGATCAGTCAGTAACATCGTATGAGAACATACAAATGAAAGCATCATTGTGATTGTGAGTAGAAATAATGGGTGACTGTTGTGTGAGCTTCTCACGCGCTGAGGTTGCCCATGCTGGCTCCCATCTCCAACTGCCCACCGTAGATGTCCATGCCCCGGCCCACACTCTGCATGCTTTTCACTGACATGGCACGAGACATGCTGCGCATTAGGTTCCCCTGGGAACCAGAAGACACCCCGGGTGCAATGAACCCTCTGTCCACTCTGTCACCCCCTCCAACATAGGTCTGATGCCCAGACACGGAGCCCATGCTCATCCGGTTTCGGTTTGTAATCCTGCTGATGGTGCGGTGGGCTGGGCCCTTGAAGGAATGTTGCTGGATGATCTCTGCCTCGCCTCCTGTCATCCCTCCACCGCGGGTAAGTGTGCCACTAAGAGATCGACGCATGGGTGACGTATAGGTCATGGTGCCTCCTCCTTGCCTCATCTGGGTGGCGTAGCCGTTGACTGCGCTCTGAGCATACTGACGGCCATAGGTGGCGTCACGGTCGGATACCATGCTGCCAGCATCGCTGTCTGCCTGCATCCAGGGATTCACCTGTGCAGTGTGCTGCCGGACTGCGTGCATGGAGAGGATCTCTGGGTCTATTCGGCTCTGTTGTCTGGCGGTCCCTTGGTAGCCACCCATGCGCATGTCTTCTCGATAATATCCACCACCACCACCACTGACACCCATAACACCCGTTCCACCCCCAACACTGATTCTGTGCATCTGGGCCGGGTCTGGGCCAGATGACTGGGAGCTATAGCCCGACCTCTGGGCTACACGTGGACCCTGAAGAAGAGGAGAGGAGTAACTGTTACAGGGCTGGGCGATAAATCAATATAAACCAATATTATAATTCACTGTCTTTCAATGTAAGAGTATAGTAATGAACTCATATATCTAGATATCATGATACACAATTATTACGTCATTAACATTGATAATAACATGCACATACTAACATACAAATTTTGAGGGAAAATCATTTGAAGATTACAGTTTTGTTTTTAGACCTCTCAGTTCAGTACGATCAAATAACTGGACTCCAACTGGAAGCTCCTTCACCCGAGCAAACAATAGTGTATACAGCTCAGGAAAGCGTTCTCTCTGTATACAACAGAATAATAGTGCAGAATAATGTGTAAAGCTCCCTCTGGAACACAGGTTAAATTAAATTGTGAGTTTTTTGTTTTCCAGCAGCAGTGTGCCTGGGTGCATACACCCAAGAATTGTGCTTATGGCAATACCCCAATGATGTCAAATCAAACTGTCTTAATCAAATGAACTGTGTGCATGCACGATAACATTTAATTCAAACCAGAGTATACAAGAATAGGCTTTACCATGTGGTCGTTTGTTGACTATTTATTTATTTGAGTACAAGAAAACATGCTATATCGTGATATCATTATCGAGCTATGACATTACCTAAAGCAATAGAAGATTTTGGCCATAACGGCAATTCAATTTTAGTCATAGCATCAACAAAAATGTTTTCATAATCCGATCACAGAGATGAGACTACTGTATCTTTTGGGAAACAAAGGTCAGGCTCTAAGTATTTTGTTTTTGCGGTAGTGCTTTGCATTCCTCATCCAAAAATATATTAATTTAGGGGAGGAGAGCATAGTTATAAAATGAAGACACGATAAAAAGCATGAATTTCTCTAAAATGCAACTGCATGTTTCTCTTAAGCTCAGAGCTCAAACATCTGTGGCACAATGCCAGTGTCTTCCTACTGAATCATGAACATGGAGGAATCTAGAGGGTGGACTTGAAAACCCGGAGCTGATCTCTTCACAGCGTACTGTGAAATACCACACATGCTGTGTCCCGGGTGACCCGCCGTGGCACCAGCAGAAGGTCGCTGTTTAAACGACACATTACACGATCGACTGAATATTCCCTGTGATATGTGTGAGCACACGCTGAAACAGTGAGATACTGCTGAGCAGGTGGTACTCACCAATGTTCTGGAGCCTGAGTACATGTAGGAGGATTTAGAGCTGTAGCTTGGGTTATAGGTCTGATATTTCATTGTTGAAGATCCGCCGTAGTCTGGAAGGAAGCAGAGAGGCAGAATAACAGATGAACACATGAACAGTATTACACTGATATCAGTTATTATTACCCCAAAAATACAGCGAAGTGGAAATGTATTACCTTGTCCCAACAGTAACATGTCTGCTCTTAAAGATAGCTTCCTATTTTTACTACGTACTTTTACTTTTAATACTTTAGGTATTTTTCTCTGATCATACTTACATAAATTTTCAATGCAGGACTTTTACTTGTAATGTAGTAATTTTATGGTGTTGTTGTATTAATACTTTTACATAAGGATCTGAATACTTCCTCCACCACTGATCCTGTTGTGTCAACTGATAATACAGTACAGTAATAATAAAAATAATACAGCCTGATGTGGTGGTGTTACTGCACATAACGAAACAATCATGAAACAATAAAAACGGAATCCTTTTTACATTCACAAGCTCATGTTTCCTAATTAAAACATGCATTTTTTTAGCTAACTGTTACTCATACAAGTTCATTTGAATAGACTGGAAAAAGCAATGTTGACGTAACAAATAGGCGCAGTGGAGATAGATTTAATCACAGTATGATGGCCAAAGCGAGATGCAACGCCTCTTTAATTTACATCGGTTTGCATGAAAGACATACAGTTTGAATAGCAGGTGTCCTGTTGCACTGAAGTTAAAGTTCCTGTGACAGGAGGACCAGACCGTCTCCGGTTACCCTTCAGTCGGAGTGAACAGTTCACATCTGACACACAAAGACACTCTTGACTCTCAGGACAGTGTGTGTGAATGCTTCACTCTCAAACCAGAATACAGAGTAACCTGTCAGGTGAGTGGTGAATGTGACAGCAGGTGTGAACGTTAGAGGAGGTTTCAGCCACAGTCTATCAACTCAAGCCTCTGCAACTGAAAGCAGAATACGTCCTGCAAAGTGTCTATGAATATCATTCGTTTTGCAGTATTTGATGTAACAAAATAAAATGACCATTACAAAGTCAAGTCATTACAAATCAACCTAAGTCAGGGAGACATAAATGTTGACAAAACTACAACTTTACGGTGCACTAAATTAAAATGTCCGTTTTATAATAGGATTCATCCTCTGGAGACCAAGAACATCTGGATCAAAGTGGTGGAACGACTGACATTCGTAGAGACCCACGTAACATCAGTCAGTGTTTGTAAATCTGTAACGTGTTCTGACACGAGGCTCATGCCGGTAATCAGGCGTCACTGATCGTGATTCAAAACTAAATAAGTATGTTTTACATTTCCCATGTGAGCAGAGGGGAGGAGTGTACCGCCACACACACACACACACACACACACACACACACACACACACACACACACACACACACACACACACACACACACACACACACACACACACACACACACACACACACACACACACACACACACACACACACACACACACACACACACACACACACACACACACACACACACACACACACACACACACACACACACACACACACACACACACACACACACACCAAACCAGTTGGTATAGAGGAGAAGCCTGAGGAGAATGACATATCCTTTGGCCCAACCTTCACCAACGCCCAACACACCTTTGCACCAAACACACCCTGAAAACTGCACTTTTTGAAATTCCTCTGTTGATCTTTAAAACAATTCACTATTGTCATAACCAGAACTTAAACACACACTTTTATCTGATCTCACTTTCTGCTGAGACTTGTCCACCTGTGAACACCAGTCAGACAGTCCGCACATGCACAGTTGTGGCAGCATTCAAACACAGAAGAGGAGGCGGCGCTCCCTGCAGAATCCTCTGGGTGTTTTTTTCCCTCATGTGTGAACGCTCGTGCATTCGTTATGAGCTCCTCTAAAGCCACAAACCACTGAAATGGCAGCAGTCCCTGTTGTGTTGTCAGGAATTCTTCTGTCCCTCTTGTTCAGGTTTTTTAAAAAGAAAATGAATATGACGTGGCAACATTTCATGACTGTATGTTTTCCTCAGGGGCAAAGGACAGGCAGAGATAACTGTAAAACACACACAATCAGCCTGGTTTTCATTCAGTGTGGCCACCATGTTGCGTTTTTACAAATATAATGGGGGTGAAAACAGACAGCGACCTGTTTAGCAGACGTGTATGTCATTCTGCATTCCTGCCATTAAATATTTGACACAAACTATTTTCTCTCGAGGCGGATGAAGTTTGGCGCCGAGGGGACTTGCTCAAACTAGAAAAGCGAGAACAAAGATTCTTCTTCACAACCCCAGAATTTAAAAAGGTCACCTAAGCAAGAAGCTGACATTGAGCTGCCACCTGGAGTTCAGGAGAACACAATGAATTATGGGATGTGAGGGAATGTCTTCATGCATCAAGCAGGTGTGCAAGTTTAGGTCACCAGATTTCTATCTATGTTACGTACAGGGCCAATTCAGCTCCGTAACCGGATCAAGTCATCAAATGTGTCGTAACAATCACGTAAACTAATTCACAGCTCTGCTGGAAGCCTTTAATTTCCCCTCTGGTGGGGAACCTCACTGTCTGCTTACAGAACAGCCCCACCTTCACCCACTTAGTCTCTGTGCCAAGACGACCCAGACAGACACCGTTTGACAAAACTACGTCTTCAGACAGCTGGTTCTCACGACGCCGTCATCTCTCAGGTATCTCTATCTTCTTCAACCCTCACCTCTTTACGCTGAGTAAGACCTGAAACCCAATCCCACAGAGGGAGGCTTTCACCTTGGTTCGCTATCAGGGAAGTTCATGAAAGCAGCGCTTGTTTGAGCTTGTTACACATTAACCCTTCTCCCATATGCAGGCACAGGACACTGAGGATTCAGCTTCAGGTTCAACTGCTACAAACCTGCAGAGATGCTGAATGGACAAATTCCCTGAGGAGAAACAACTCCACAGGAATGCAGCAGTGACAAACAATACACACACACACACACACACCAGGCGTATTAATGCATGCACATATTGAAAGTACAAGCTATTCTACTGATGTGAGTCACTTTGGGGGGAATTATGAAATTTATTCCAGTAAAAGAAATAAAAGAGAAAGTAACTTGTACTAACTCATAGAGATCAAACGATTCATGGATTAATGTGTCTTATTGTTCACTCTTGATTGGATTCATTTTGTAAGCAAAAGTTCACCGGATCAAGTTTCTTAAATATTAATATTTTCTGTTGTTTCTTTGTCTTCCGGGATAGTAAGCTGAGTATCTTTGGGTTTTAAACTGACAAAACAAGACATTCAAAGGCGCCACAGTGAACTCCTGATTGGCTGATTTATAAATGAATAAAGGAAATATTCAGTAGATTCATCGAAAATTAAAAGATTTGTGGATTATGTGTCCACAGTCTATTAATATGCTGGTGTGGTGTGATTCAAAGACAGACAGGGAAGGAGGGGTTTTACATTTTGAAAATATAAACAGGAACGTAATGTATTGTTGTGCAATATTGACCAACTTGAACCCAAAACAAAGACCAAATGAATTATTACAGTCATTTGGAGTTGGGCCAAAGGATACGAGCTGGATCAGACAATTAGCTTCAATTCCCCGACTGTACTTCAGATATGAAGTCATATTAGCACATCGACTCAGCACCACTGTACCTGTATCTGAGTGGGTCATTCTGCGCTCTTCACAAGGAAACACTGTCATAAAGCAGAACATAAAGCCGGGAAGTTGCTTATGAAAGTGAGTACAGAGACTTTTGTTCATGTTTACCTGACATGGCGTAGTGTGAGGCTGATCCATTCTGACGCGGAAGTGTGGACTTCTCCGCCAGCCTCATCTGGACCTGCTGCTGGACGCGCCGCGCTCTGGCCATCTCGTCCGACATGGTGCCGCCGTTCCCGAGGTGGACCTCAGACGGAAGTCCATAGGTGGTGACCGAGGTGTTGGGCTGTATAGCGGACATAAACACGCTCTCTGAGGCCACGGCACTCATGGTTGACAAATTAAAGAAAGCGAGACGCGAAAGTAGGGCGTCTGGACAGAAACTGTGGTGTGCTGGCAGGTTGTTTGCGCAGCTCGAAAGTGTGTGGAAAGGGCGCACGGAGCGGCGCACACCAGCAGGAGGAGGAGGAGGAGCACCACCAGTGAGCACACACCTCCACCACCTGACCCACAGGTGCTCAACCTTCTTTTGTTTCTTCCCTGAGGTTTCATCGCAGTTAACATATCTCCCTCAGGTCTGTTTTTAAAGTCGTGTCATTAGTTCCTGCAGCTCTCATTTGCACGTAGTAAATATTCATAATGATTCTTTTCAGCCCTGAATCTCACTCAAAGCGTGTAATGGTGAATCTTAGTCCATTAAATGTGTGTCGCATTGGTTTCTAATGTAAAAAACACTGAATATGAGTGACAGGACTGAGGTTTTAGCATAGAATCAGTCCTAATAGCATGACAACACTTACCAAAACTAATTAAAACATCTTAAATGAAAAAATAAATAAACATAACTTAATTTAAGTAACAGGAGTGAACAGTTGATATTGACCCTCAGTCATATTAAGCCTTCAAAATATAGAAAATAGAGAAAACAGAGTGAGAGAACAAAGTTTTGGTCTTGATGTGACTTGTCCCAGAGTTTTAAAGAGGTAAATATGTCAACAGGACTGAGGGCAAACCTGGGGCCATCACTAAGATGTGTATTTTAATTAACATGTGAATTTTGGATGAAAAGAATACATTTTATGGAAATATAGTCACACAGTAAAACAGTGATCATTATATTTCATGGTGAAGTGAAGTATTAGAGGTTGGGGACGGGCTAAAATCCTATTTTTTCAGTGTTCTAGGTTTCATTATGGTTTTACATAATGCATCTTTAAACTGCATTCAGTACATCGTGCAGGGCACTTTGCTTTATAATACAATGTATTATACAGATAGTTTTCATGTATTTGTCTGCATGTAATGTCCTGGGGACAGAAATGGCCCCGGTTCAGGGAAGTGACTCACAGGTGAGCTGCTCTCTGTGTTAGATAAGAATTAGTAGATCACCTGTTGTATAATCTAGTTAAGTATTTATGATTACATCTAAAAAAAATTATGAGGTTTTATTTCATTGGAGTGAAGACCTAGAGTGACATTATTCTAAATATAAAACTATAATCTCACCTTTACCAGACAACATGAGCTTGAATGTAACAGCCGTTAAACTTTAATTTAACATTTAGTATCCTACATATTTCTATTTAAAGTTACATTTCTTTAATGTGAGTAAAATGTATTACAATTATGTATTATAACATTAAAATGAAATGAAAATAAAGATCCATCTTGAATCAGAGAAACAGGAAGTGACAGTGCGTGAACCAGGTCAAACAACTGTCAGTGATTCAGCGTCTCACAGCTCCGTGACGGTGGAGTCACAGTCACATTCACAGAGTCACAGGGCGAATTCATTCACACAAATGTGTCACATCCAGCGTTATAACACTGTTGCTTTCAGTGGTGCAATGTAACCAAGTACATTTACCCAAGCACAAATATATTATTGGGGTACTTTACTTCAGTATTTCCATTTGATGCTACTTTATAGAATAGAATAGAATGACTTTAATGATCCCAGACTGGGAAATTATTAGCCTATTTCTACATTTCAGAAGCCGATTCATACTTTTTACTCCACATCATTAGTTACTGTTCAGATTCAGATTATAAATACAAAATATAAATATAATAAATTATGATGAATAATGATAGATTTAGCTATCTCAGCAGTGTGAAATATCTGTAAGGGCTCCACCTTTAACCAGCTGCAACATTACTAATTATAATCCAGTGATATACAGTTATATGCTTTATTCTGATTGCATACTTTAGGTACTTAAGTATATTTTTAGGCTGGTACTTTTAAGGAGGACTTTGAATGCGGGACTTTTACTTGTAACAGTATTTTTACACCGAGTATTGCTACTTTTACTTATGGCAATTCTTACCTTTCTGGAAATTTTACACTTTTCTTTTGTAATCCTTAAATGCTCCTAATAAGCGTACGGATCACTAAAATGTAAAAGAAATCCACCAGGTTTTGAAACTAAAAAATTGTCAATTCTCATATATTTCTGATAAAAGTCTGACCAATCTGAATGATGACAGGCAGGACGCTCGGAAAATCTTTAATTCGGACCGAATAAAATGATTTGCTGAGCTTCCTGCCTGTCATCAGTCGCTCCGTTTCACCTGCACCGCTCATGCTGCATTCCAGTGGATGTCCGAAACCTCGGACTTCCCATGGCACTGGAGCACTGCAGCATTTCTCCCTCATCGCACATGTCGGGGGAGGAGGGAGCGTCAGAGGTCAGGCAGGGGGAAGAGGGTGGGACTTTGGAGGGAAATGCTGTAATGCAAGAAAGGTACGAAATACTTTAAAGGGTTGTTTCAGATTTTTAGTGGTGTGGTATAAGGTAGTCATCCATAGTACATGTGCGTTATGGTGTTACTGTTTTAAAGGGTTAGGAACTTACAAAACTCACAGACAAACTAGCCGCTCAGTAGACCCGCAACTCCCGTGTTCTGTGAGGTAAAACTACTGTTTATGTCAATGGAGTCTGGCGGCTTTGAAGAGAGCACAGATAACCGATTCAGTTCCCCCCCGGGAAAACTCAAACAGCGCTGGGAAAATATTCCAAATATATATATATATATTCTTTTAAACTGATATTTGTTTATTTTGGGAGCTTTCATAGGTGGCTAAAATACGTTTTACTGTGGCTGCCTCCTTTCCTCCTAACTAATGGTGTGCCAGTCGCCATCTACCATAGGTAATACTCTGACTATGGATGAGTGCCTCATAGAAGCCCACTTCAAAAAATCCGAACTATCCCTTTAATGTAAAAGTACTTTAGTACTTTATTTAGTGGTTTAGGTTTATTTAAGAATGATCCTGCTGTTCTTTTTTAATCTGTTATCATGTGGTTAATACATGCATATCCCATAAACGTAAAGGCCTTTGAGCTCTAAGTTTGAGAGCTTTGTCTGAGATGTTGTCACAAATTGGCCAAAAGACGCTGAGTATGAATGGAGAACTGGGTGTGGCACAGTCTCACTCTGTTATTAAGGTGGAGCCACACCTCAGTTTTATCAGTTGTTTTTTTTCTTTTTTTGAGCTTAGCAACTGTGAGTCACTGAAGCAGCCGATATGAAGTTGCTGTGAGGTGGTTGAGCGGTGCCTGATACACGCGTCCACACAGTCTGTGGTGTCTCACCTGTCTGGATTCAGGCTGTGAGGTCAGAAAAGTCATGCACTGTTGGAGCAGGACAAACATCAAGCAGATTTGGGTTTCTTAAAAAGCACTATACAAAAATAATGTGTTATTAATATTTATCTCTAATTGGATTTAAAAAAAATTCAGCTCTAATGCTTTTTTCCCTGGATGCATCCTTTGTTTAGGTGCATCTGTGCAGATGGACCAAAGTCTTTTTCTAAAGGTTAATCAATCAGTCACTCAATTCCCTGGTAGAGGATATCATTTCCTCATATCAGATCAAAGCCAGTACGTGCATCCTTCTTCTGCTCCTTATTTACCTGAAAAATCACCTTTTCACTTTTGCACGCATTCCTTCTCACTCCAAATCCAGATGTGTTTCCGCTGACTTCGCGTCTTTGTCAGGGCAAGTTTGAAACTAAACACTCAAAGTCACAGCTTCACATTGACGCTTAATGTCGCAGTGAGTCTGACATGGTGACAATATGTCCCCAGTGAACTCTTCATAACTCAAACGGAAATAAAAAAGATGACTCTGGGATGCCTAAAGATAAAATAACATATTTGGACTTACCATTACCATTGATGATGTGGTGATTGTAGATGGTCTCCTCTCTAATGAAGTTTACCTGCTCGTCTAACAGGGTGATCTGAGCTGCTGAGATATTAGAAAGTATTAAACCTTTTAGTCACAGTCACCGCCCTGAAAATTACAATAACTCTTTCCATGGCAGGTAAATGCAGATAAACAAAACACAGAGATGAGTCAACCACAGGGTGTGTACAGAAGAGGGGGGCCGGCAGTCTGACTGTAACAGCCAGGACGATTGAGAAAAGAGAAAGTTTAGTTCAGCTGTTTGAGTATGTTTTTACTTTGTTACTCCAAACTGTTCCAGGGAAGGGAGGAGAAGTTCATAGTTTACAATACATTTGCACAATGCGTTTTATTTATGGGATTTGTGTGTGATTCAAAACCCTTTTCTTTAAAGACATTTCATTGATGACTCACTCCCCCAGTCAGTCAGAGCAGCTGGATTACTCAATTCCCAGCCCAGTTCCCAGGTACTGAGAGAGTTACAGAAATCAGACGAAAGGTTGATCAGTGTGTGTGTGTGTGTGTGTGTGTGTGTGTGTGTGTGTGTGTGCGTGCGTCAGTCAAAGAAAGTGATTGCATCAGTGAGCAAGAGTGACATCCTTTGTTCTGCGTCAGGAGCCAGATGTCCGACTGTCAGTCTGTGGTAATCCCTGAAACTGCACTACATGACATGTGCACACCCAAAGGTTACAAAAACATACAAATAAAATACTCTAAAGCTAAAATGATCATTACCCAGTACACACAGAAATAGACGCCTATGGAGGAGGAGGTAGCAGCAGATATGGACGAGTATGAGACAACGGGCCCCTGGACACATGTAAAAGGCCCTCAGAGTGAAATAAGACTAATAAGGAAATATTCTAGTTTTATATGTTATATGGGCTGTACATAAACAAGTATTTATTCCTTTTGTTTGCCAAAAAGTAAATTCACAGACCAATAAATGCACAGTGAGTTCCTTATGTTTGGAGTCAGTTATATCCTTGTTATTTGGGTTTAAACGTGCACACTTCAGGTGAATAGAGTAAATGTTTAGTTAATAAGCGTCACCATGAAACTTGTATTACATGTTTTCTGAAATACTATGTTTAAATAAGCAAATTAGGCATTATCTCTTCAAATATGCACTAATTTGCCCCAATTTCCAGAGGAGAAATGTGAACACTGGATAAAACCAGGTTCAGAATTCTTGTTTCATTTTGTCGACAGATTAGAGTCAAAGGTCTTTATTTATTTATTTTGGATATCTCTTTTTATCACTCCATGAATCGGATTATTCTGGCAACGACAATGTTAGAAAGACAGAACGAAAGAGGAAAAAGAAAGAAAGAGTAGAAAGAAAGAAAGAAAGAAAGAAAGAGGAAAAAGAAAGAAAGAACATTGAGGAAAAATAAAGAAAGAAAGAGGGGAAAGAAAGAAAGAAACAGGGGAAAGAAAGAAATAGGAAAAAGAAAGGAAGAAAGAAAGAAAGAGAGGAGAAAAAGAAAGGAAGAGAGGAAACAGAAAGAAAGAAAAAGCAAAAAGAAACAAAGATAAAAAAGAAACAAAGAGGAAAAAGAAAGAGAGAGGAAAATAAATTAAGAAAGAAAGGAAAAAGACTAATAAAAAAGAAAGAAAGAAAGACAGAAAGAAAGAAAGAAAGAAAGAAAGAAAGAGGAAAAGCGAAGGAAACAGGCTGTAAAGAGTTGTGGTGATGGAGGTGCAGATGAAGGTGTGAGGGAACAGAATCTTGATTTGACGTCTGGATTTATTTGTTTGCTGAACTTTAACGCTGAACCGAACTTTTCTGGTGACAAAGCTGAGTTCATGTATCCGCTGCTGCGACGGTCGCCGCTCTTCTGGAAAGGTTCTCCAGCAGATTTGGATCAAGCTGCGGGATTAATTCTCATTCAGCCACAAGCAGTGAAGCATAAATAGCATCTACGCAGACAAGTCCTTTCACATCAGCCAGGGGAAACATATGGACTGGGATTTGTGAATGGGGGCACACTCAAGCTGAAACAGGAAAGGTGCCATGATGTTGAGTACAAAACACTCAAATGTGTTTTTTAAAATGATCTAAACAGCCAAACTCATTGTAATTAACACCGTTAATGAAATAGAGGCAGACTAAGATGTGTGTGTGTGTTATTAAAATGAAATCTTTCGTAGATACAGTACATCAAAATCATGCTTGCAACTGAAAATCCTGACTCAAATGCACACCAAGTTGCCAGTTTATGAGGTGCACCTTTACAACAATGTTGCAATATTCCTGTCTTCATGAGGGTTATAACACTGTGACAGGTGACTTGGCTGGGAACCGTAGGACCCTGTTTGGAGTGTGGACTGGTGGCTGGAGAGGTGCCAGTTCATCTCCTGGGCACTGCTGAGGTGCTGTTGAGCAAGGCACCGAACCCCCAACTGCTCGGGGCGCCGGTCACTGGCAGCCCCCTCGCTCTAACATCTCTCCTTAATTGCATGTATAGGTCCTGTTTGTGCATGTGTGTATTTCGGGCCTGTGTGTGTAACATGATTAATAATAAGAGTGAAAAAATTCAATTTCCCCGTTGCGGGATAAATAAAGTAATTCTTCTTCTTCTATGCAGTTTTGAGAGCTGTTGCATAACTTTATGGTCATTTTGTCTGCAGTTTGTGCTGCTGTTGATTTGCATTATTCTAATGTTGAAGAAACAGAGAAAAGGAGAGGTATCCTTTTATATCTGTATCTGTGTGTCATTATGATAAAAGTTTAATTCTACAAATAAAAGTACACACGTTTGAGTTCTTCCTGAATGAATTTCAAACACCTGATATTAATACATAAGAGCTGCGTCTGATGAGTAAACATGTTGGCAGAACAAACACCGTGTGAGCTGGGTGTGCCGGCTGCAGTCCGCAGTGCCAGAAATACAAGTCAGTTGAGTTTTTAATGTGTTCAAAGGAGTGCTGCAGGGGAAGTGCTGATTGAGCAAGAGGGGCGTTGATATCACGCTGCCCCCCTGTGGCGACGCACAGAAAATACTGCACGCTCGTGTAAAGGTTTGAATCAATGTCAGGGGGAAGATGGTTGTACAGATTACAGTGTATGTTACGGTAAAATAGAGTGCAGTCAAACACTGAGCTCAGTCGTACATTTAAAAACATTGGATCATTATGATGGATTATTTGGATCCATGCTTGATTAAATTCATTAATTTTGTATTTTCACCATCTGTGTCGTGCAGCGGCTACACGGAGTCGGATCATTGCAGGGAATAAGGAGAAAAAACTCAGACGTCACTCATCTGGAAACTCAAAATACCTTTATTCTTTTCACTCACTTTTCTTTATTCATTGCTCTTTTGCTCTCCTTTTTTTTTTTTTTTTTTACAAAACACTGTAGTTTTACCTCCTCGGGCCTCCAGAAATTCTTCAAATGGAATAATTTGAGAAGTACAAAAAAAAATCCCTCCCTGACTGAACTGATCAAAATGTGTAGACGAAGAAAAAGAAACGTCTTCATATTTAGGAGACAAAAGCTAAAGAAAATGTTGGGTTGTATGCTCCACAAACAAGAAAAGAAAAGACAGACAACATCATTTATTAGCATTATTAAAACAGGTAGAGTAAACTGTTATATAAGGACGGGGCGTTTCACAAGTTAATAAAGGAAAGACAGCACGAAGAAGAAACGGTACATTACCACAGACCGCTGCTGCTTAAATTATATTATAACACTGTAACACTGCATCACAAACATCAGGCAATACACGCGCTCTCCTTAGTGTTATTAACACATGACAAGTATATATACAATTTATACATGCATAAAAACATCATGACCTCACAGAAATATTTTACAACATACCGTATGTATAAAAGATTCATATGAAGTGTTGTGTGATAAATAAAGAGCGTCTGACTGAGAGACGCTAACTTATTGTGTATGAAAAATGAGCGTTGATGGATTAGGGATATTAAAAACAAGTATTTTCTAGTCTAGAATATAAAGATCTTGTTGTGTTATAATCATAAGGAAAAGGAGCTGATGCATAGAGACACATAATAAAAAAAATAATCCCATTAGAGGCTGATGTTGCTTGTTGGCTGGACTCCTAGTATACTCCAGGGCTGTTACGGATCCCACAACAGAGCACCATGGTGAAGATCATCTCGAAGATCTTAATGGGACAGAGCGACTTAATTCAATACGCTTTTATCACAGCCGATACAACATCTGTGTGAAATATTAAAACTTTAACTCACCATGATGACAGCAACCACCAAGGCAGCCAGACCAATCAGGTAGAGCTTCTCCGAGAACAGCTCGATCAGTTTATCGTGACAGCTCTGGGAGGAGGCAGAAACAAAAGACGTTAGGCACGCCGCTGTGATGAATGAAACGTTTTTTACACCTCGCACTGTTCACAGTCTTTACTGGATCACGTGTGACGGAGAGCTGCGTCTGCTGTCAAAACAAGGGGCTGAATATCAGCTGCTACTGACCACACAACTCTGAATAATTCATTATGTAATTTGGGATCTATTAGGAGGAGTTGAAAGGGATACAATTCCTTATCGAATTGTTATCTCAAGACACTTTACATACAGAGTGACCACGCCAGGCAAGTTTATCCACCGTATATAGCACATTTCAACAACAAGGCATTTCAAAGAGCTTTACACAAAACATTAAAGAGCATTTAAATACCAGTAAAACAGTCAATAAAGGGCCAAAATCAATCAAAACGAGCTCAAATTGAATAAGACATGTATAACATACTAGAGGAAAAGTGACAGTGCAGCTAAGGAGGTAAATAATTATTTTATTTAATAAAAAGCAGTGGAGTACCTATAGGTAGAAAACCATCCAAGCCAGTGTATTGTTTTGATCCAGTGTTTGCGTTATTTTTTATTTATATATATATATTACTGTAGGATTCAATACCCATATTAAATATGGTATGGTTATGAACGGTTCTCTTCTAATGGTGCACATCTGTGATTGTTAATAATAAGTGTATCCTTTGGGAAATGCACATCGTTTTGGACAACTAACAATCCGTTTGTGACAATCTTGAGGCAAAGTTTTCACTTGTTGTGTCTGACACTGGGACAAAATATTGATATTTTGGAGTTAATAACCCAACAGTTACATAAAAACACAACAGTAACGCTGGGTCGAAACACCCCATGGTACTGGGGAAAGTGACTCCAGTACTACATGGTTATTCAAACCCTAGATTTTTATTGTGTAGTAAAGTTTTTGGGAAATTAATTGAGAAATGGAAAAACTAAATCAGTGAGCAATGTCTGTTTTTGGCTTATTTGATTTAAAACATTGTCTGCAATGTCCCAATACACCCTGAGATGTTAAAGTGTTATCTATTACAGTATAAACTAATTCATATTGTTTCATAGGTGTATATTGTAATATTGGCCGCATTAATACTGGTTAAAATTAATTCAACTGTAACTAAAGTTGAAATCAATAAAGTCTATTAATGAAAGCAGTTATCGGCGTACAATTTCCCTTCTTACATCTGCTCCCCTTTTCTTTCTTACCCCAGCTTCACATTCAGCTGTATTTGTTTATTAGTTGGTTCGTTGTTATGATCAATCAATCAAGTCTGCAAAGTTCAACATGTAATTTCATAAAACCTGAAATTTATATTGTCCCTCTTTCTAAAGATGCTAATAAATAGTCTATTTCCTGTCCATTCAGCCATCAACATATATTTTAAGGGTATTGCATTGATTGTGGATTTTAGTAAGATTCTGTGTTTACCTGAGATTTCAGAAAATCTTCTGGAGACTTTCTGGGACACAAGGTGCCGGTGACTTGTTTGAAGAGAGGGGTGTCATCTCCTTTACCACAGCAGTCGAGCTGACACCCAGAAACAAGAGGTCAATATAGATTTCAAAGATGATCAAAATCGATTTATATCAGTTACACACACACATAAACAACTGTGAAGTGGTTCTGCATCATGACGTACCGTAGTGTGGAAAACGTCCAGCACCTTGATGGCAGAGTCTTTACTGGGAGACCCCGAGACGTCCACAGCTTTGATGTACGCCGAGTCGTAGAAGTTGATCAGTTCTTTGGAGATCTGTGTTTCAGAGGCACAAAGGCAGAGCAGGTTCACTGGAGCAGCGGCGTAATATCAATGCAAGCATCCAACATTCAGTGGCGGGCTTGTGTTTGTGTTGCTTACTGTGTCCCTGTTCATGAAACCCCACATCGCTGCAGCCACTTCACAGGCAAAAAGGATCACCAAAAAGAAGAAGAACTGGAGAAAGGAAAAAAAAAATCAGTATCTATAAAGTATCGTAATTGACTACATTCACACAGAAAAAGAGTTCCTGCTGGAAGTAACACAAAGAGAGATACTCACTGTCCCCAACAGGCACTGGGATTCTTGAATGGCGCCGTAACAACCGAGGAAACCCACGAGCATCATCACGGCCCCGACAGCTATCAGTATGTACACACCTGCAAACACAGAGAAGACAGGAATCAGACTTTAAAGAAATGTAGTTCGTCATGGCGGCGATGTGTCCTCAGCACCACTAGAGGGCAGCAGTGTCAGCGCAGTGTGTTGACTCATTGATCCGCATATTGTTTGCTAATGGACTTCCTGCATGTTTCTCCTGCCTTCCCTGTAGGATGACATGACATTATTGACATCCTGGAGATAAACAGCCCCCAGATCCTGAGAGAGAGAAGCAGGGCTGACTCTGTTCAGCTGGCAGGGCAGGAAATGCCTTCCAGGAGCCCCCGACCCCCCCGCATAACCCCCTCTGCACTGACTCCTGACCCCGAGCATTATCCTTCCTCAGGAAACAGGGGAACAGACACACACATTAAACTGATATAGAGTCTAAAAAAATGTATACTGAGAGCATGAGCAATGTATTACTAAGCTTTAAAAAATCAATTTGTGGCCATTATCCAAAGTGATGACAAAAATAAGACGTTTAATGGCAAACACAAGGTTGCAACAGGCTCCGGTGCAGGTCGTCATGCAGCAGGAAAAAGTCAATGAATAGCAATAAAGCTCCAGTTACTGCAGAGCTCTGGCATATATGTTTAAATGTCCAGGACACAGAGTGAAGGTGAAGAGAAACGTCTATTCTACTGGCTGTAGGGAGAGTTTCATTACCGGCTGAAACAAAACATGGAGCTGCTCTGCTGGCCACATAGAAGAAGTAGGTCTGGGCGAAGTGGCCAAAACTTCAACCAATTTATCATTTAATATCTCCATAACAATATCATGATATAGCATATTTTCTAGAAATTCAGTAGATAAATAGCCTATATTAAAAAAAACGCCTGGTCAAGTCTCTTTTGTGCACTCCTATGTGAATTCAATACATAACACATTACAAAAAATACAGAGTATATTCTCATTTTGTTAAGAACTTAAGTGCAAAATATAAACTCAAAGTATTTCACGTCAGATTTTCTAAAAAACTTGAGTTGGTTTGTGCTTTTTATTACCAGTTTCCATGATTTAATCGTGCATCACATCTCGATATATGATTTCATCACGATACGATTCAGTTGAAAGAAAAGAATTATTACCTAGGTCTAGTTAGACAGTTTTGAGCTGTATGCTATTTTATCTGCCTCTTCTCATGTGTTGAACTCTGAGTGTGAAAGGAGGAGGTGCAGTTTCCTGTTGTGTAAGCGTGATCATTATTTTATCTGTCTGTCAGTTAAACTGATCAATAGGCAACAGGGAGAGGGGGACACTCAGATTACTGCAGGCTGTTGCTTTTCCCACAGATGTTGTGTTTTCTTGTAAACATGTAAAGTTTTGTGTGTAATTTTATGAACTTAAGTGTGTATGTGTTCAGATGTTTAACATAGTGAATGGCTTGTGATTAACCGACTGGTTGTGTTATCTCAGCCTGACGTGCTCTTATTTAATGTGTTTTAGTGTTATGTCTCATCTCGATGCAGCAATTTCCCTTTCTCCAAGTTAATTTTCTTCAGATGGAGACAATAAAGTAACTTTAACTTTAAACAGGCCTTAAGGTGAGTTCTTTGTCAGCTGCTGTTTCTCAGGTAAAGATAGATCTTTGCTCCAACTGGAATTTATAAAAACAATAACCTGCATAAAGAAAACTGCCTGAAGACGACAAAGTTTCAGAGAAGCTGCAGTTTGTTTAAGATGATGTTAATTATCTTAAACAAAAAAGACGGCTAAATACATTTACTCAAGTATATTTTGAGCTATATATACTTTACTGGATAGTTATAAAAACACTAGATGGGGCCTCTCATCATCAGAGGTATCGGAGGATGTTTGCAGTCCCATAAAGTGGAGATTTCCCCTCTTTTACTTTTATGATTTCATTGAAATAATCGAGACTCAAAAGGGTCAAAGGATCCAATATTTCACAGACAACAAAAAAAAATTTGGAAAGGCCAAACTATGAATATAAATTTGTATTAAGGCACTTTCATTCCCAACTTAGGGTTGTAAACCCTAAAATAAACTACCTGATTGTACATGAAGTAGTGAATCTTACGTAAGTAAAATTATGTGCATACACTACCGCTTTCAGGTAGGCGGTCAGGGAGCACTCTGGTTTTTTTTTATTATAATAACTCACGCACAAACAAAACACACACTGCATCTGAAGGCCTTGAACACCTCTTGCTGTACCTTACATATCACGCACAATCCCCATTCCTCATACTCACATTTACCAACTCTCTTTCTCCGAGTGTCTCAACTCAACGACCCCCCCCCCCCCCTTCTGCTCTCTTTCTCTTTCAGGTTTTTGTTGTACTGAGAAACGGCTACCAGGGCCAGTAACCCAGCAATGCGGCAAAGCAGGCATTATTTCCACCGCCTACCATTACTATGACAACACCCTTTGAGGTTTGAAGGCTATTGAGACTTCGAGGGAGACAGGCAGTGTTATACCGCCAGGGTAGTTCATTTATTTCTTGTCTCGCAGTGTAATCTCCAGAGGGAGAAAAAAAGGGAAGTGAAGACCAGCTAAAAGCCCCACTTGGAGTCTTCTCATCCAGTATGTCATGTTCACACTGTCGGAGCATGACACCAATAAACTGAGACGAACCCAATCATACTGTGAGTCAATGGATAAATGATGAGATGAGGATTCATCTTTAAAATGAACCCATGTAAACATTTCCTCCTGTCATCTTGTCAACAGAAAGAGTTAAAAGGGCGGACTTGCATCGTGTCTTGTAGCAGTTGACCTCCTGCAGTGGATATACTAAGTTAAAGTTACACACTATGTTCTCAGCCCAAAGTACAGTAGCTTCAAAGATATTCACAATTCAGAGATAACTAAATAGCGTGCTGTAAATACTTGAAGTGTCACTTATCAGCTGTTTTATGGAATAGATCGACACTTTTGGAAATTTTACGAGTAAGAAGAGGAGGTCGATACCATTCTCATGAGCCAATTAGCTTAGCATTGAGACTGGACCTTGGTGTTGTCAAAGGTGCTGCAACAAAATCCGCCTACCTCAAGAACTCACAACTTGCCATTTTTCAATTTGTTTTTAGTTGTAGAGATTAAACCAATAAGACGTTATGTATTATTTAGAGGTGCTGATAGGTGAATTTTGTTACCTTTGGATGGAGCCAGGCGAGCTGTTTCCCCTGCTAAGCTGTAGCTTTATATTTACCACACACACATTAGAGCGATATCGATTTAACTCTCATTAAGAAAGCGAATAAGCACATTTCCCCAAAACACTGAACTACTCATTTATACTGTATGTCAGTTAAAGTGTCATTTCAAAGAGTAGGAATCAGTTGAAGTGTTAGTTGACGGGCAGAAAGTCAAAGCAGTTTAACTTCCAGAGAGAATCGGAGATACTGAACAAACTGTACGTCTTTGGTTTTGACTTTGATAAACAGTTTTATTACCATTATTTATTGATATTTTCATGTGGAAGATGTTTGACATTTGCTGTTTAGGCAACGCAGTTAAAGTATCAACAGAGCAGGTTTCAGTAGCTGAGAGGCTTCAGAGGAATGGTTTGTCTTTGTGTACAATCAAATACACAGTTTTATATCAAATCCTTCCTCCTCCTTCCACAGCCTGCTTACACACACTTCCAGTTACGAATGATGCAGAAAAGCCATTTAGGTCAAGGCTCTGCATTATACATACAGGGTACAACAAACTGAAACATCTTGTGTAACAAAATCTGTCACACTTACTGTATCTCCTACAGCATCAGAGGCTGGAGCACTAACAGAACCAGACTACAGACAACTGCCATCAATTATGACTTCAGGCGCTGGTTAAGAGGCAGGAGAATGTGTATTTTCAGACTTACATAAATACCACTTTGGTGTGCCAACATGCTAAAAACATCCAGTCCAAACTCTAATTTGAAGGCTAATGTGCAGATGTACAAGGTTATTTGAATTATGCAAGGGCGTATGTTCAAGGGAGGGTGAAAAAAAAAGACACAGCCCCTTGATCTCCCTTGGGTGGGCCTCTCTTGCCGCCCTGCCTTCAAAATCACGAGTGTGCCTTTCCTCTATAAAAAGCACAGGCTCTGTATACTTACTGAGGAGTAAGTATGGGAGTGCAGCAGCAGCCCAAATGTAAATGAATGGGCTCTCTAGAGTTCACCACCACAACAAGCCGAGACGACAGACCTTTGAAATGTTTAAATCATATCATGTATTGTAGGTTTCGGGGCCAATCTGTGGGTTGGTGAGGGTAGCGGAGGAGACATGATTTATGACTTTAGTTCAATCAGTGAGCAAAACCAGAGGCACATATTCCTGATCTTGTGCCACACCTTTACAAAGACAGACAGAGAGCATGCTGCACTGCATTAATAAATAAAAAATCCTGAAAATTCCTAAGGATGAAATACTTTAAAATGCCAGCAGCAGAAGGCACGCGATGGCTTTATTTGTGCACCGTGCTCACGGACCATTCCGACGCCACAAATGTCTCAACATCTGTCTGAAGCATCTGGCCTCTCTCCTGAAAGAACCTGGAGGCATAAACATATATATGTTTATCCGTCTTAGAGAACATCACCTACAGCGTGTGGTCATCGGTTTCAGTAAAAACACTGAGGTGTAAACACCGACTGTGCAGCTCTTAAGTCATATTGCGGATATACGCAGGTCCTGTTTCCTAGTCTTTTCTTTGAGGTCACATCGCTTCTACTATTTCTGGACTCACATGGTTCCAGCTGAGCGTCAAAGACAGGTATTTCTCTGAATTAGTTCACTTTCATCACTCTGTTAACAGTGAGTTTCCTGTCATGTGGAGAACAAGGTACAACAAGAGAAACATCGAGGAGTATGAGGGGAAGAATAACTGGAGGAGGTATTATGGTATGCTTGTGAGGAAATATGTGGACCGCAAGATGATGACCAAGCAACTTACAGGAGGAGACTAAATTAACAAGAACACAATATAGTAGCCCTGAAATAGATACTTATTCATAAGTCTATAATAAATCTCTGTTCAGAGGTGATGACATTCATGGTATTTTCTTACACCTATAGTTTGTTTTATTGTAGTAGCTGAATGTACAATTACCAGCCATGACAGCAACTCTGTGTCTGTGTGTGTGTGTGTGTGTGTGTGTGTGTGTGTGTGTGTGTGTGTGTGTGTGTGTGTGTGTGTGTAAAATGTGGTACTGGAGACACCTACTGTAGCGAGAACTAACACAGAGGCTTTTTTGAGTATTTTGCCAGGTGTTTGTATTTTGTAAGTCTGCCACAACCTTGCAAGGTACCATAAGAAAACTTTACAGGTTTGTAGTTGAGATCAAAATGAAGGCAGAGTATGAAAATGGGTGTGATACGAGGAATGGAGATGGAAGAAAAATGGTCTCTAGTATTGTAAGATGCATTTGTTATTTTGTCCACCGTGTGTGCCAAAAATGAGGCCACAACGCTCAGTGGACAGCATCAACTGTTGACAGTTTTCCCAACTTAAAAATGAATCCAGTGGTGTAATGCTGAAAGCGTTGAAAAAAACATATTTAAGTCCACTTTAAAAAAAATGTATTGTAAAGCTCTACTTCTTGATGGTGTATACTCACTGATATAGAAGGTGCCCGGTGCCTGGTGGCCTTCGAACTGGAGTATGAGAAGGTTACTGGTTTGACTGTCATGGCGGAGCCACAGGGCGACTCCTAAGATCACACCTCCGGCCAACTGCAACAAAAAAGAAAAAAGGTTTCAATCATTTTCTGTCATGTTCCTTTACTTTGGTGAAACCTTGGGGAGGATCAGAGCAATTTCAAGAGAGAGATGTTAACATGAATATTAAAACAAACCTGTAGTTATCAATTTTAAAGACTTTTTATAAAAGACCCATCAAAAGAGAGTGCACAAAGCCCAACTCTCCTAAAATCAAAAAAGTGTGTGTGTGTGTGTGTGTGTGTGTGTGTGTGTGTGTGTGTGTGTGTGTGTGTGTGTGTCCGCTATGAGGCTGTGAACTGTCCGCTGTCCTTTCAGGGAAGTGACAAAAGGACATCCTGACACCTCAGTGACCTACGGCACAGACCATGTCCTCACTACATTGTTTAAAGTCAACTCAAGAACTTTGTTGTTCAACTTTATCTCCCTTGATCTCTCCTCTATTCTCTATCAAATAAAGCAGAAATATCCTGATAGAAGTATTATTATGTTAAAGCCGATGGAGCCCAACTACTGAAGGATGGGTGAAATGTATTGTTCATATGTGGATGCTCTTTTTCTTTATGTCAGTGTTTATATTAAGATATCTGCACTTTTAGTGCCATGACTGCACTCTATTGTTCTCCAAGGAACAGGAAACTCAATCCTCGACATGAAAAATGGCAAAACGAGGAAGAGAGGGCTCAGAGTTTTCACAATGACAAGCACAACTGAAAAACCAACAGAGGAAACACTCCATCAAGTGTGGCGTGTCCAGGATGTGGTGACTTGTCTAAAAAAAGACGTCTGTTCTGGAAATTCACAAACAAGCAGTGATCAGTGATGACTTATTATTACAAAGACCATGAGTGAACATGTAAAGTGGAGGAAGGTGCAGGAAGTCTAATGTGATGTAATAAAGTTTAGTATACTGACAGCTGCATCAGAAACTACTGTGGCAAGAACCTATATTACTGAAAAAACTTAGAAGTATAACTGAATAACAAGGCGGACTTCAATTTGAGCGTGAATGTAAAACTAATGAAAAATGAAAACTGCGCCATCGGATGAGATGTTTCCCGAATTTTTGAAAGGATCAAAGGCAGCAAATGCTACCGTCTGGTGACCAGGTAGGAACAAAGGAAATGTCAGTGGGGAAACCGCTCTTCCCTCCCCCATTAACTAACTCCATTAGCGCCGTTCAATCTCCCCTTTAATGTGTAAAACCTGTTCCAGATTTAACACACATATATCATCCAATACTGAGGGAAAGTGAGTTTTACATCAGAAACAACTTCAGATATCAAACCTTCCACCCTGGAGTATTTGATTCATAGAGCATGAGTTAATTCAATGAAACGACTGATTTAAAGCTGGTTAATGTGAAAGGCATGCTGGGTTATCCTCTGCTCCTCTCAGCCACTTTGCACTAGTGCTTGGCCAAGCAGAAAACAACTGTTGAAGAGTATTTCTACTCCTGCCTGAACATGGTTTAGTTTGCTGTGCCTCTTCTACTGATGCTGCTCTTCTGTCAAAGACAGAGCAGCATAATTAATACAGCAGGGCGGGAAACACCAGGATTTATCATGTATTACCTTTAAACCCTAATCGGAACAGATGTCTTAACATGCAGCCGCTTAAGAAAGTTTGAAGAAAGCATAAGTTACTCAAACATCAAAGGCGAAAACACAAAAGCAACTTTAGAGTAAAATATGTTTAACTCACCCAGAAAATAAAATTAAAGAAAAATAACATATATTTAATGCATTTCGTGCAGCCTGCCACAGCCATGTTGCCAGTTTTTATCAGCTCGTCCCGTTGGCCAAATCAAACACTATGAGAGGTCAGTGTACTTTCCCTGATCACACAGTCTCTGCCAGACTTTATTCAGGCCAGTTGGGGTATAAGCGCCTCTATGCTGCAAACTCCTCCTTTATAATCAGTGAGTGAAAACCGAGACGGAGCACTGCCCACCAAGAGAAGAGGACAGGAGGAGAAGAAGAAGAAGGCTGAGGGAACAACGTGCTCCCCATCCACACAAGTGATCACACAGTCCCACTTTGTTCCTCTGCAAGTTTAAAAAAGGGTTATGGTCGGATGAAATGTAGGACAGAAACTCCCATGTTTTTTCCTGTGGAAAAGGAGAAAGAAAGAAAGGAAGTAGCATACAACCCCAAACTGTGTTTTAATAATAAAACCTGTTTTAGAAGTAAAAACCTGCATCACAATATCGTGGCAAAACATCATAACCTGCAGTCTACATGTGTGGCTTTTCTTCTGTGAAGTTTTATTATATGATAAATCTGCAAAATAAGCTATCAACCAAAGTTAAGAAAAGTGAACACTCGCTCTTAAATTTTATGGTCTATTCCATATTTCTAATCTGTGGACACTACCTTGTAAGATCTCGCGTTAATTAACGAGCAGGCTACAAAATAAAAGGGAGAAACAAATACCTAATTTGCAGTGAGCGATGGCGCCCCCTGCTGCCTCTGCGGGCACATTAAACACAGGTGGAGGCTATAAGTGTCTTACAGATCAAGTGCGGCACTCAAGAGTTGCGCAAAAACAAAAATAATTCTCTTTCAACTCTTTGTCTGGAAATATCTCCAGTCGGTGCAGCGACACACGTGTGCAGACTGTCAACAGCTGTCTGGATCTTTCATCCGTCAAGCACGGAGCTATATGAAAGTATATGATCAGACTCGCTCTTTTTTTTTGGATGGTATGGGCGGATCTGCGCGTTCATGTCTCCAGGGTCACACCTTCTCCGACCAGCTGTGCGTTAAGACGAGTCCCTCCTGACTGTCACAACCGCTGACGCGCAGTAACCACCCCTGCGACGACATTAAGTGAGAAAAATGACCCTTTGAACAGCTTTAATTGGAAAAACTTGGCCGCTTGTTTTTGTTTTTTTTACCAAACGCAGGGTCCACTGGGCATGCTCCATCTGATCTGCTTGGAGAGCTGGGCACGGTGTGAATAACAGGCAGTTTGGGCGTTTTTTGAGGAGGTTTGTCGCTCTTCCATCTCCGATTAACCACGCAGCACAGAAAACAAACTGCATCCTCCTCTCTTCAAATAGGCTGTGGGTGTCTTTCTTCTCAGCAATGCATGGAGGAAAGGGAAAGTTTCTGAGCAGGGGAGCATCTCTGTGCTGAGACAAAGAGCTGCTGTTCGGTGGCGGTGTGTCGTTAAACGCAAAGAGGGAGCGGGCTGAGTGTGAAGGAGGTGAGTCTGCAGGCAGCAACAGAGGAGGGACTCGCTGAAAAGCAGCGCCGAGTCTCCATCGGGTGCTACCGGACAGGCGCTGTCCGCTCAGCACCACCGCAGTCACCTTGCTGTGAAAGTCATAAACCTGCTCAGGACTGATCTGATCAATTACCGCAACTTGGGGGAGTCCCATGAGCTGTGTCTGTTCTGCTGGCGGGGAGGGGAGGTGGGGGGATGTGTCAGCGTTTGTCCTTTTATCTCGACATCTTGGATTTACAGGCGATGTGACGTCCATCCTTAATGTAATGCCATTGGCTTCAATCATTTTTGGATTTCGATTGTATACCCTCCAGTGAGTCTGGCAGCTGCACGCGTTCATGAACCTCCAGTTGCACGACAGGTGCTTTTAGAAAACAGGGTTTAGAGTGAAAGTAGCCTGCGCGTGTCAAGCAGCTCCGATTTCTTTCATAGTTGGGGTGAAACGACAGGTTGTTTTGTGCGCTGCTTCCTTGTTTCCCCTCAGTCTTAATCACTGCGTGTGCATGGTTACACGGGGCGCCTAGACTTACCTTTGCGATGAAGGGAACTTATTGGAGAAATGCCTAAGGGACGCAATGGGCCTGAGCGACGACAAGGATCGCATTGTGATAAACGTGGGAGGGATCAGACATCAGACATACCGCAGCACCCTGCGCACTTTACCTGGCACTCGCTTGTCCTGGTTGGCCGAACCTGATGCACCCAACCACTTTGACTATGATGCCAAGACCGAGGAATTTTTCTTCGACCGCCACCCTGGCGTGTTTGCACACATCCTTAATTACTACAGGACAGGTAAACTGCACTGCCCGGCTGATGTTTGCGGGCCCCTCTACGAGGAGGAGCTGGCCTTCTGGGGCATTGATGAGACAGACGTGGAGCCATGCTGCTGGATGACCTATCGCCAGCACCGGGAGGCAGAGGAGGCCCTTGATAGTTTCGGCGGGGGGGGCCTGTTAGACCTGGTGAACGACGACGCGGAGCCAGATATGGAGCATAACGCCGAGGATGATGTGGATGAAATGACAAGGAGGCTGGCGCATGGAGACACGCACGATGCCAGGAGGGGAAGCCTGTGGACCCGGTGGCAGAGACATGTGTGGGCTCTGTTTGAGGACCCTTACTCCTCTAAATATGCAAGGGTGAGTTTCTTTTAAGTTTAAGATGTTTGTCATGGGTCTTGTTCCTCTAATTGAACTTAGGATCTGAAACCTCATTACAGTTAGAGTTAATAGGGCCACACTAAAAGCACACAAAACTGTTTCATTGCTGATATGAAATGGTCAAACCTGAATAAACAGGCATTTATTGGTGGATGTGTCTGCCTTTGTCCCTTGGTGCAGACACAAAGATTGATAGCTATGGGAGGTTTAAAGAGGCTTTTGATGACCTTGAGATTGCCCTCCCAGGGGTCTCCACAGCAGGGATGGGAGCGTACAGAAGGAGAGGTGGAAAAAAGATCAAGCAAAGAACCATCAAAATCATCACTCTGCTCTATTTGCAGGAGAGAAAAAAGAGTGATTGTGGCTCTCACCAGCTCTTTGGTTAAATTGGTCAGATTCACATTAGGAAATGAGATCTTTGGCACCACCAGGACTTTAGTGGCAGGCCTCCAGACAAAAATTAGGTTGCTGCTGTTCGAAGTGACTTTTTGGTCATTGTTATGGGCACTTTTCCATCTGGGCATAATGCCTCTGGATGGTGACAATTAAATGACTTTACACCTTCTGGTTTTTGGGGGATTTTTTCCACCTCTGCCCCCTACAAAGGCCACTGTGCTGCCCGCTGGTTTAACAGCTGTAGCACTGATTGGTGTAATTAGTCACCAGGCTCAATCCAGCAAGTGTAAACTGTATTGACATGTTCTCACTCTTACAGCAAGCATTAGTGAAAATAGTCAAACTGACACACATGCACACTTCTTTCAAATTTCACTTTCTGCATTTCCCAAAGCAGAAACCTCCTCAGATGTTTCCCACATTTAGCAGTGAAGACAAAGCATAGAGCGAAGATTGACAGACTTCCACAAAGACTGGCAAGAAGATTAATTAGAAGTGAGCCTCAGAGTTAATTACATAGTCTATTCACAGTGGATACATCAGTGGAAAAACTCTTGTCACAGCATATCACTGTAGACCTGTGGTTTGCCAGCAACAGTGAGGATTAGCAAATAAGGAGCAAACAAATGTTCGCCTGTCACCCTCCCTCCAAGCCACACTGTTCCTAACTGTCGCAAAGACGCATAATTTACTGTAAGAGGCGGTCTGATAAGATGCAGCGTTTGCTTAACAGTTTGGAGGGTGGGATGTTCAGAGGGCTGAGTGAGCCAGTGTGTCAGGAGGCATGGAAGTAGCCTGTGAGAATGAGGCTTTATCACACTCTGAAGCGAGCTGCTGGCAGGGACGGGGATGTTTGTTTTCCAATTCTCTTGCTAACTGATGTACATAGGCTGGACAAAATAACAAGGGCACCTGTCAGTTAAGATTATTTTCATCACAGAGCTACCTGACTGTTGTTTTCTTGATTCATTGAATGATGCAAAATGGAAAAATGCCTATCAAAACGTTCCAATTACCATGTCGACATATTTAAGCAACTTGTTTTGTCGTTTTGAAGTTCAGTTTCCAATCATAGAAAACAATAAAAAACCCATATATATTATAAGATACTAACATTGCACCTACTTACTTAGGCCCCTGTATTTCTTAAGGAACACAGGCTGTCGATGAACGCTCTCAATCCTCTCTGGTCTTGTGCCTATTGATCCAGTTACTGCCATGATAGCCCCTCAGCCTGAAACTCGCGTTCTGTGCTTCTTCTTCGGGTGGTTCAAGGTCTTCCTCCTTTTCATTTTTGGGCCATTTTGCAACAAAAAAAAAGATGATCTAAACATCTATTAGACGATGTCAATAAACCTAAAATCTAAAATATCTGTGCATACTTCACTAATGTGGTGTTCCAGGGTTGGATTAACTCACTAGGAAATGAGCTGTGTGAATAACATGGGAGTGATTTAGTTAAACCTATTTAGGAATATGCACCATGTGAATTTAGTATCAGGTAGACAAGACACTCTAAAAAACAAAATCTGAAATTAATGAAATAAGCACAACCCATCCGACAATACATTTTTGGCCTGAAGGTCTGGGATGCAGTTGCCTGCACTGCTCAGTTAGTAGTCCAGCCTTTTGCTAATGATTCCAATCTCTTATTATCTAAAGTTGTAGTTTTAAGTGTGTTTGAATTGTATTGTATTATATTCTAGGGTGCACTTGTTATCTTGTACAGTACATACAGTGGAGGGGGTGGACAAAACAACATTATGCAATCCAATACAACACCACCTGCACTCTACTAATGCCTCAGAACTGCCACACAGCCTCTCTCACACAGTACCAACAAAAGCTTAACCTTATTAGCTTGATAAAGGCACATTTTTAAGTAAGTAAATGCTCCTTTTGTCCACTCTAACTGAACATTTAAAAGATGGACTTTTTTAACTAAATTGAAGGAGAATTTAACAGCATTTCACATGCCATTTTAAAGTGTCTCCATCATCACAACTGGAGTGTGTCCTCTGCTCAGCGTGAGTCGTCTCTCTGAACAAAGAGGACAGCTCTGCCGACAGAACAGAAGTCAGAGTGCTGTTATCTCTGCTAACACAGTCTCCCTCCAGACCGCACACGCTAAGACGGATGGGAAGCAGACATTCATAAGCAGCAGTGATTTCCTCAGCACAATGCGATGAATTGCCAGTGATGAGATGCTACGATGAAGGCCTGTTTTCCATCTCGTGCCTGCCTTAGTGACACACCGTGAATAGACTTGACTGCAAACGCTGTGTTTTCTTTGCTCAGCGTAATATATGTAAGACGTCTTCATGCCCAGACATGCCCCGCTTCTACTAACCTCCTCCCTGATGCTACTCCTCCCAGCTCTTTGACAAATTCGTTTGAGCAGCACTACAGAGCCTCACTGACTCTTATAAAGGCATCTTCATGCATAAACAAACTGCTATTGATCCAATGTTTGTGATTCATACGATGATTAAGTAGCTATCCACTCTTCCTGTCTGAATCTTTGTCCAACAACTCTGATCTATAGATCTCCAGTTCCCATTAAAGAGAAAGCAGTTTTTTTCCCATCCCAACTATGGCAAATGCATACTGTAAACAAGTACAGTATAATCAGAGCAGGATGACATGAGGGCGGGGTTGCAATCAATACCCAGGAGAGAATACTGTATCTGTTACACCCATGTAGTATGCATCAGACAAATCAGAGCCTAAATGTGATCATGTAATCGATACAAGGCTAAAGTACACATTTGCCATTAAGGTAAATATAGGTTTCTTATACACGTCTGTCATCAACTCAAGCCTCTCAATTCCCAAGATGTGATCATCTGGATAGTATGACCTTGTGTAGAGAAAACCTACTGTAGTGAAGGTGCTGAAGGGAATAGCCCCAGCTAATTTTAGTTATGTGGGTTAACGTCCCGTATCCTGCTAATGCCTCTCAGTAATTCTAACGTAGCAAACCCTTGGAAATGCCACAACGACCTTGAGATACAGCAGAGGGAAGAGCATGGCGAGCTTGCATCGATTGTCCCTTTTACAGTGACACTTCTGAATCAAGACACATAGAGAGAAAGCAGAGAGAGAGGAAGGGGGAAGTGAGAGTGTGTCAATGCCACTGTCACTGTCAAAGCAGACGGCACTGTCTCTGATAATAGATTGAATTGCTTTGTGTCGTGCTAAGAATGGCTCCTGGGCGTTGAGCTTGATTACATTGCATGAATTACTGTGCTCCTCTCTGCACCCCCCCCCCCCCCCCCCACCTTCTCCCTCCTCTCTCTCCTTTGTATGTCTTCTGCTGCACCCTGTGTATTTTTCCTGCTCAGTGGGTGGCTCTGGCCTCGCTGTTCTTTATTCTGGTGTCCATCACCACTTTCTGTCTGGAGACCCACGAGGCCTTCAACCCCATCATCAACCGCACTGAGGTGGAGGTGGTGGACAACATCACAGTGGTGCACACCTACCAGGAGACGGAGACTGCGCTCTACCTCACCTACATCGAAGGCGTTTGTGTGGTGTGGTTCACTTTTGAATTTCTAATGCGAATAACTTTCTGTCCGAATAAATGTGACTTCATTCGGAACGCTCTGAACATCATCGACTTTGTGGCCATCCTGCCCTTCTACCTGGAGGTCGGCCTCAGCGGGCTCTCCTCCAAGGCAGCTAAGGATGTTCTGGGTTTCCTGAGAGTTGTCCGCTTTGTGCGGATCCTTCGTATCTTCAAGCTGACCCGTCACTTTGTGGGACTGAGGGTGCTAGGCCACACGTTGAGGGCCAGCACCAACGAGTTCCTGCTCCTCATCATCTTCCTTGCCCTCGGTGTCCTCATCTTTGCTACTATGATCTACTACGCTGAACGGATTGGAGCTAACCCCAACGACCCTCGAGCCAGTGAGCACACACACTTTAAGAACATCCCGATCGGATTCTGGTGGGCTGTGGTGACCATGACAACCCTTGGCTATGGAGACATGTTCCCTCAGACGACCTCCGGTATGCTTGTCGGAGCCCTGTGCGCCCTCGCTGGTGTGCTGACCATCGCCATGCCCGTTCCTGTGATCGTCAACAACTTTGGAATGTATTACTCTCTGGCCATGGCAAAACAGAAACTACCAAAGAAAAAGAACAGGCATATCCCTCGGGCACCCCAACCAGGCTCTCCAAACTTCTGTAAATCAAGCATGAGCTCACAACAACCGAGCCCCATACCCCATGACGACGTTTTCGAGATAAAGTTTGAAGGTAAGAAACAAAGATGATGTATGCTCTGATATACTGTTGTCTCATCACTTCTCTGTCCTCCTGAAGCAGCCACATCACTACTCAGCGGTTTCATTGTTTGTCCGTTCCCACACTTCAATCAGCTAATGACTCAGACATGAGATTAAACAAATGAGGTTCCCACTGAAAACAATCGATAAAATATGTGATGAAAAGCAAATTTTACTCTGGATAGGAGAATAGAGAGATTGAGGCAGACCGTGAGTAATCTCAAGATATTGATTTTGTTCTTCTTAATGCAGTTATTCACTCCTCCGCTCTCTTAAGACTAACTCAAATTCTGTAATAATCATGTATTCGTGATGTTTAGAACATGCAAGTAGATGCAGGAGTCACTTTCCTCTTAAATTCCTCTGGCGGCGTGAGTGCAAAGATAAACTGCCCTTTGAAATAAGTTTGTGGCAAATATAGTATTATTGTAAGAGTTAACCCCAGTGTGCATTCACGTAGAAGTACGTGAAAACTGAAGATATATTAAAAACGTGGTATTTAAATTCTGAAAAAAAAGCTGGTACATGAAACCAGAATTGTTTGTTTGTTTTTCTTTTCTTCATTGTTTTCTTATAAGATCCCAAGCTGAACGGTGAAGCGGCTAACGCAGCGCTGGCCAACGAGGACTGCCCTCATATAGACCAGGCCGTATCTCCGGAGGAAATCTTCAGCCCCAGCGAGAGAGAGCGGCCCTGTTTCCTGGTCACCACTGCTGAACGCCCCAACCACACAGGGGGCAGAGTGAGGAGGGGTACGTACAGTAACAGCCAATCACAGGCCCCTGTAAGACACTGACACCCTGTAGACTATAGACAGGACACGCTCTTTTTCCCCCTCTTTGCTGAGTGTTACACCTCAGTTTACACAGGCACACGCACACACACACAAACGCAACAACAAACCTCTTAATACACACTTTTACAGCAGCTGCTTCTCCTTAATCATCCCTTTGGGAATTGTATATATTCAAAGTTACACTAACATCTGTTAAGGCCAAGCACAAATCAGCACAAATGTCAATTATATTTGTCCACACCTACATAATATATTTTTTGATACCATGCATAATGTAATACCCCTATTTATTTACAAGTAAGAAAGCTATTTTCAAGATTTATACGATCTAGGATGTGTTGTCTTACATGCCGAAGAAAGTATTTATGTGCTACAGTATGTGCGTACCATGTATGTATATTTGTTTTAATGATAAATACCATGCAGGATCCTGACTTATGAGTACATTGCTCTTGACCATAACGGTGCATGAAGTGTCTTGATGATGGGTGCTATCAGTATGGTGAAGGAGCACAACACAAATGGAGGAAGGCAAATGTCAAATAATAAAATTAATGTTATTACCAGCCACATTCTAGTTTACTAATTTTTACACTTTAAAACCAGGGTTTTGATTAGTATTATTTAGTATTAATCTACAAAACATTCCTTTAAGGAAGTCAAGTTAGTCTGTGAGTACAGCCAGTGCATTAACAGTAAACTGTGTGAAGTATGAAATTCTACCTGTAGCTGAGAATACATTCCCTGCCTGAGGTGCCTACCTTTTTTTCGAGTCTTTTGTAGTGTTATACTCCTAACCATTCCAGTACCACCCGGTGCATGCTGTTGTACTCCTGATGCACTCAATGCATGGAGAATAAGAATCTGTCTCAAGTCTGTGTTGACCTGTTTCTTTGGAGACAAAAACAAGAAAGCAACAGGTGTAGTATTACCAGTGAGGAACAACCAAAACATTTGTCTTGGATTCAGTGCTGCAGTGTACTCAGAACGTTCTCTGTTTTTCAACTGAAGGTTATGAAAAGCCTTGGAGCCTTAACAGCATGTCTGGCATGAGCGGGGATGCCTCTGGAGTGTCCTCAGTGTCCGCCCTGCCCTGCAGCCCACCTTGTCTAATGCAGCACTCACATTCCCCCATCCCATCCATTATGTAGCATGGTTGAGTAGCAGACACAATGCCATTGGAAGGCCAGTCCACACTCCTCCTCCTTATCTTACCTGTCAAATTTTGCTTTTACACTTGCCTTCACCTTTTCTTTTTTTCATTTTTGATTTCATTATTTTTCTGGAAAATTGTATCTTAACTGTGTCTGACTCAAGCTTTCCCAAGTGTTCTCCTTGGGTGTTTCACCATATCCTAGACTAGAAAACATTGGCACATGCCACTCTGCATGGGTCACCTCAGTTGCAGACAAAGCACTGTTCTACTTCTACCACAGGCTAACCCCACTCTTTCCCTGTGTTTACATCATTGCCTGTTGCTCTGTTGCTTTTGATCTCACATATTCTTCTGCCAATAACTTTTATCTCATCTGCTTTTTACAATTTTGTGAAAGAAACTTTCATAAGATGTAAGCCCTGCTTATATGAACATTAACAATACATGGCTCTGAAATATATCCACAAGGTACCATTGCCAGCTGTTAAGGGAACTCCTTTTAAGTGCTTTGTACGTTGCAAAGTAGAGACGTTATCATTCTAAAAGTGCAATCCAGACGAGGCTCAATGTTATCTGTGGCCATTGAAAAAAAGAAAAAATTGAACATGATGTCTGATGCAATATGGCGATGATGACAATTCCTATGATACTAGTGATGAATACATTTAATGTCAACAGAACTAAAACTGTTTTGATCATTTGCATGAACTGCATGAGAAATTATGTTCAACAAGAAGCTAACTGTATCGCAGTACCTGTAAGGAAAAAAAAAAAAGTTCTTTATTTCAAAAGCTTCTAAAAGCTTTGTCATTTTTATGCATTTTGAGACAGCTTTACCAGAGACTCAGTCATAGCAGAGATGTTTATGTAGCCGCCATTCTTTGCCTTTCCCCAAATTCATATTTATTTTCTTGTATTCATTTGACTGGGGCCTCCGACTAAAATAGCGTGATTTGTCATAAAGCCAACTAATGCTGTTATGAGCATAAATAGTTTTTATACAAATATATTTACTGGTAGTTATTAGTTTTTAAACAGTATCCGTAATCTGCAGCAACTTCTATCACTGCTGTGATGCCTAAATTAAGGCATGAATTATAAAACAACGGTGCCTTCATAGCTGGTGAGGCAAAGTAAAGGCGAGTAATAAATTTATATATTACATACTCCCAGTGTAGCATAAATACACTTTATACCATGCTCATAACAGTGTAACGAAAGCTTTATTTTATAAGGGGCACCCTGTACCTTTTGCACCACTTTCGCACCCTTAATCACAGTAAATTGGTTATAATTACACCATCCAACACATACGAGGATTTGATACGTAGCTCCAAGCAGAAAAAATAACAGCTGAAAATACTTACTTTATAGTCCACATCTAAAGAACTCTTTTGTATGATAAAGCACAAATTATTAAAGGGGACAGGGGAACTCTGTAGAGCCGAAATATATCGAGTTATCAGAAATGTTGCGATGATTTCAGCAGCATGTATGACTTATTGATTTAAACATCAATACTGTTACACATATTGATGCTGTCCCGATAATTATGCACAATGTTTTCAGGGCACTTTAGCAAATTTTATGTTGACCAATCAGAGATGTTAATTTCTAGAAGATGATACAAAGTATAGCAACTCATCTAAGTTTTGTCTTTATTCTAAATGAGCAGTTCTACGTTTCGAGTCATGTCTCTTGTGGTAATTAATGGAAATTAAATATTTAAGAAAAAAAAACCTTGTGAAGATTTGATGTGAAGCGATGCAGGTGAAAAATATGCTCATGCAATTCAAGTGAAAAAAAAAAAGTACAATGCGACACAGCATGGGATGTGTGTCTACTTGGGGAAAGGTAAATGCATGTATTTTCCATTTATGCAACAGAAAAGTATTCAAATAAAATATGTAAATATAAGTCCATGCATGAAATAAATTTTATACACAACAAGTGTTTAGCCTCTGTTTTCTTCAACGGCACATGCATACATACATCTTTCCTTTCCAACTGGTGCTTTGAACTGCTGTTTGACCCTCTGTTTACCCGTGTCCGGGTCAAAGAGAGCTTAACAAATGAGGTGACTGTGAGAGCATGAAGCAAAGTATACAAACGCATGACAATGACCGACCTACTGTACATCAACCTGTAAAACACAGCATGACCGGGCATGTTTATTAACCAACTTAGAGTCTAACCTTTGCACACAGACAGTACATCGTTGTCTGATGCCTTGGCTAAGCATGGGAAATACATGGTAAACCTGTCGTTTACCATGAGAAACTAACGGAGCACATTTTCTTTACTCTCCAAGCTAGTGTCATGTCTCATCACCCGCAGAGGTATCCATCATCGCCATCACTTCCACCATTCTACATAATTTGTGTAATAATTTATTTTTGTTATTGTTTTTTTATATGTTTATAGAGACCCAGCGACAGCACCGGAGCAGACAACCAACAGAGTCAGTTTGTGTTATGAACCATGGTGTCCCAACAACTATGTGTATGACCCATAACGGCCCATCACCCACCTGATAGTGCTGTATTTGTTGTGTGTATTACTTAGTCTTTTTAAATGGATGTGACAGTGACAACCTGTACATCACAAACTCAGCATAGATGTAGCACTGAGGAAGTTTTTTTTGTCAAGCCTTATGTAGCTCAGTATCTGTGACTGGTCACTGTGTTGTAATTTGTGTGCCTATTTTTGGTGTGTGCCAGTGCTGTAAATACGCTTTTTCTGTGTGCTGAAGTTGTGTGTACCAATGTTTCTGAGTGATCATCAAATATCTGTGTGCTTCTTCTGTCGAAAGAAAAAAAAATGTTGCTCCGATTTTCAAATCACCCAGCCAAAAACGTGTCACGTATCATGTCAGTGAGACTAAACAGATGGAAAAAAAAATCATTAACTTTGCACTGTCATCATCACATCTTTGTAGACTTTTGCACTGTTTTGCACCAGTGCACTTTTACACATACCTTTGATATGTTTTCAGGCATCAAAGATATAACATCCACAAAAAAAGAAAAAAAGGTCATGCTTTATTTAAAAAAATAAATAAATAAATCACCACTCTTACCTTGTATTAATGAGGCATTAAATGCCAAAGTATGCTGTTAAGAATTGGTAAATAATTGTTTGGTTAATCAAATGTTATATAGGGTTATTCAGAATGCAAGGAATAATAGATATATAAAATTTATTAAAGATGTACTCCATAAGATTTTCCTCTATTTAATTGTCTTTTAAGTTACCATCTATCAAAGAGTGACTTAAAACAGTTGTGATTGATCATATAACCCACTGATGAAAGCCCTTCTACTTGCCTTTTTGCTGAGTATTACAATATCTGTGTCTGGGGAGACATTCCCGCACTAGTTGTAAATAAGCCGTCATGTTAGTGACGCTGCTGACAGCGGTTGGTCTGCAGGCTGAGATTGTCACTTACAGTTATGCTGCATTCACTTGTAATCGTACATTGCGATCTTCCAACTTCTGAGTCAGGCTTGTAGTAAGGTGAGAAGAGTAATAGTAACATGTGTGTGTGGATCATAGACTGTATAAAAAGGTATGGATTCAACATATGGGAACGGACCGGAAGTACAAAGGTTAATGTGTGTCAATAAAGTTTACAAAAGAGCAACAACAAAAAAAAGTCAACACAGTGACCGAAAAATTGACAAGATGGAGGCTCTGAACAAACAGGCTCACCTGCAGTTACATCTTACTGCCAAAGAGGCCGCTAGAGACAACATATCCCAATTCTTATGGAGTACAACTTTAAATGTTGACATGTCTTTGTATGTAGCTTCACTTTACTGAACAAAGACAGATTCTATATGAAACACATCAACTCACATCACAGCTCAGACATTCAGAATTATTCTGTAGTACATTTTAATTGACAATCCTGTAGAAATGGATTCTTTTTATTTTCTCAACATGCAAATTGGTATTATTAACCAATGCCAAAACATTACATATCTACTGGACAAGTGCCTCTGTTATGCAAATTCATCTTACTTAACCAACATGATGAATTATTGTATATTTTATTTGATATTAGTCATCAGTCACCAGCCATTGAAATCAAGCATCAGATCACTACTCAAAAAGCACAAAGATACAATTAGGACCCCCCAGGCGGATCAGCTTCTAAAGGCAAGCAATGAGCATTCCTAATTAAAAACATGAAGGGGAGCCATTGAGTTTATTGTGTGTAAAAGTTAGTGAAAAGGGACCATCTTTTTAACAAACAACTGCAAACACACTGCCAACAACCTACTGAGATCTGTGTGCAGTCAGGTACTGAAGATCTGAATCTGCCAACAGAGCTGAGAACAAATGGGGGACAGTGTGCTGGACACGGACCAAAAAGAGCAGCTGTTATTAAACATAATCAGTAACACAATTAAGAGGCAACTAATGTGCCGTGAGACTTGAGACTGTGTGTTTTTAACACCGTGCATTTTGTGGTTAGTTATCTCAACAAGGTGATCAGTGATCTTTTGATTGGTTTGTTGTTTCAGGATTTTGTGTCTTTTTGACCAATACAGTTCAGGCTTGTACAAGAATTAGTGATAAATAAAAAAAACACAGAAATGATCAATTTTCAACGAGTGCTGATTTATTTTTTCAAACTAATCCAAGCATAAGCACATTAATTGAAATTTCAGTATTGCATACCTTAAGTGCCGCAAAAATATTCAATATGTATAAATCATAAGAATAAATTACAAACTGCACCAGTGAGCCATTCTGAGTTCTGCCATTGCCCACAGCACTGGCTTCAGACCTGCAGTTGGTCTCCGGGTGCTGCACTGCGGTCGCCCACAGCTTATAAATACTGTATGTAGATTGGGTCAACTGCAGCAGACACATTTCCCCCAAGAGGGACTTAATGAAGTACATAGTATGAAAGTGGCATAAATGAGGCAAACAGAACATCAAAGAATATGACACAGACTTCCAAGAATATAAATAAGCGACAGACAGTTGCCAGAGTGGTAAATCATGAGATGATCCAAGAGATTTTTAACATGAAGTGCAGAGATTGACTGCCTTCTGACACTCAAGATCACAGCAATAAAACTGCTGACATGGGAAGATGGAGCTATAGCACCAGTCTAGCCCATCCCTCACATGATCCATAACGGCTTCCTTCAGGAAGACAAACATGGCAGGTGGACCAGGGGCCATAGGCATGGCCATGTCCTGCAAAGCCATCGGCCCCAGTCGTGTCCATCAAAGTGATGGGCTGGTCAGAGAAATTATGGCGTCTATCCACATCCAACATAACTCAGCCTGCGTCCGACCACACCACAGTATTTATGACGACTGCAGTTTGAAGCCTGGTCTTTGGCTGAAGAAGCCAATTGCAATGTGAAAGTTATAGTCAAAGGCACTTTCATATCCGGACTTTTTAAAGCACTAATAAGCCACTCAATCACTCAGAAATATGTTAATTCACAAAGTCATTCCGTTTTTCTTGTGTCCGATTGCCTCATGCTGATTAAATGTTCCTGCTCCGGTGTTACTGACGAGGAGTTGTTGCAGAGGTTTGTCTTGAGTCAGTCGTTGCAATGCACACTGCCATAGAGTGTCCCGCCCCACAGCCAATGAGAAGAGGTCTGAGACCAGAAACCAGCTGTGGCTGAAAGACGTCGCTCTGTGAACCGTCTCCACACATTCCGTGTTCGTTCCAGCCCCAGGAGAGGAGACACCCCCCTGAAAAGGAGAGGGGTCATGGGTCAGTGGAGCTGACAGGAGAGAGGGACGGGGCTGTAGCACTGTAACGTGTCGGTTAAAATTAGTAGCCTGGAGAAAAAAAAGGCCTGGGTGCAAAAAAAAAAACAGAAGGCATACACACACACACACACACACACACACACACACACACACACACACACACACACACACACACACACACACACACACACACACACACACACACACACACACACACACACACACACACACACACACACACACACACACACACACACACACACACACACACACACACACACACACACACACACACACACACACACACACACACACACACACACACACACACACACACACACACACACACACACACACACACACACACACACACACACACACACAGATCTTCACAGCTGGTGAGCTTGTTGGTGGGTGTGGTCAGGTCTGCATCACCGAGGAGACACGTGCCATGGCAACACAGTTACCTAATAGGCTCCATTGCCATGGCAACAGAAGCGAGCTTGCTTTCTCAAGGGTAACACATCTTCGAGCTTTCCCCATCCTGCAGTTGTTTGTCTTTCATACCATCTTTTCATTTCTTTCAACAGGGGGGTTCTTTGTCTTATCTCCTCGGTGGCATCAAAGATTTGTATTCACCAACTGACACATGAGGGTTTTTTTCAGTTAATAGACGGAGATATCGTGCCAGGAATTTATGTCAGTGGGACATTTTATGGCTTATGAAGAACAAACACATATTTCTTTAAGATACTGCATGTATTTATAACTTGACTGCATGTGTCTCCATCTTTGATTAAGGTTATTCAGTAAACATGCCGGTTCTCATTTATTAGTGAGCTTAACGTGTTGACATGTTTTGTTCACAAGGGGGAAAAAAGCCTTGTTTTGGTGCTGTGCTTAATTCATGGTCTCACTGACTGCACACAGCACAGCAGTGTTTCCTTGGCAACAAAGTGCCCGCACAATATTCTGAACAAAGGGATAAAAATTTAAGACTCGAGCCAAAAGCCATTTCCTTGTAAACAAATCCTGTCATTTGGTTTTAGATCCTCACACCTAATTAACACCACTGCAGTGACACAACCTGCAGGACTTACATCACACTGCACATACATGTTAAAATATGATCTGATCTAAGGTGTTTGTCATCAAGCATTCCTGTTCAAAATTCACATTAACAAAAATCTTTCCTCAGATTGGATGAGCTGTGCCCACAGCGTCTTTGACCTATCTCCCACGTCGGACCACGGTGATGAATTTCATACATGAGGAGCACTTCCTCAGGTGCAAATGGGCAACAGATATCATGAGCAGCATGCAATGCTCACCGTTCCTTTCTGCCTGACCTACTTCAGCACCCGAAATAGCAGCACTCAGGTCTCTGCTTCCAATCCTGTTTTGCCATTTCATTGCTCCTGCCAACACGCTCCAGACAGAAGGAGGAAAAGAGGAGAGCGCGGCACAGGAGCGAGGTGCAGGAGGTTCACATGAGCCCTCCACTGGTTCGGCTTTCTCATCACATCACTGAACGTCTGAAAGCTCAGAGCGGTGCTTTGTGAGAACTGCCATTCTGACGGAGCATCAGCTTTAACAATTTCCTAATTATAATGGCATTAACTGCCCAAATTAGTCAGAACATTAAAAGTGGGAATTTGCTTGTAGAAATAATAGCAATGTCCAGCGTTTTCTCTCTAATGGATCCCTGTGCTTGTGTTTCAGTGTTCTGCGGTATTTATATTCATGCTGAAGTAGAAAAGTGGGTCAGTGTTTAAAATTTAATGCAAAAGATTTTACTCCCAAAATGTTTTCTGGTGCTAGTTGGTGACTATGGGAAAGCAGGAGACTTTTGGTCAGCCTTGAAATAAAAGCCCATTTAATCTTTTTGTAAATTTGACTGGGAACCACATACTCAAATATCTCTGTATTTGTTTAGTATTATTTAAGGGATCTGTGTAGCTGCGATGGCTATGGTCTGTTATTGTGTGGACAAAGGGAGACTGCTCTCCAAACACTCTGGAACTGGAAAATCATGCCTGTAAATGTGTGTGTGGTTAATTTGGCTCTTTTGCAGGCCTGTTCGGATAATTGCCTCTGTCAATGATACCCATATATCTATGCTGTAATTACTTCCTGATGCACAGGCCACAGAGAAATGAGCTGACCTCAGAAATTCTCTGCAGCATTACCAGAAGGATTAATATTTCACGCTCATGTTTAACTGTAATGTATGATACAGTTCCCTTACTCATTCTTTGATTCAATGTGTATTTCCCATTCTTTTATTTAGTAAGAGCCAGAATCACATCAGGCCAAAAGTAGAGTCTCTTGTTTCAGGCACTTGCACTTACTGAAACCAATGCTGTAAGTTTAAACTATTTCTGCATTATTTCTCAGAGACCACTCTTCTGCATATCTATTTTATAGGTTCTACATAAAACACGACAGATTTTGAAAACAACATAAAAGATGAGAATGAGAAGAAAAGCCACGAAGATGTAAGAATATATGTGAGAGAGTTCACTTACCCACAATAGCAAGGTTGTGTTCAGATCCACATGCAATCTGTAGAGAAAAGATTAGAGAAAAGTGTTTATAACCATAGAATTTAAAATGTGTGTTGAAGGCAAAGAGAAGATCTTAAGACTGTAATATACATAATTTCTAATGCTCACATGGCTGCTGAGTCTCTTTGTAACAAAATCTTCTTTGAAACTGAAATAAACTTCCATGTGTTAAGATGTAATTATCCATGTTGTATCCATAACTACATACACCAAAACACATATTAAATAAGTGATTTTCTTTTCTGTAAATGCATTAGATGCTCAGATATAAAAACCCTCATACTCTATAGTGAATCATGACAGAGCAGAGCAGAAAACTCTAACAGTCTTATTCATTCATAAAAGCTAGAACACGCTGGATGAGTTAATGCAACTGTCTCAGGAGGCCTGTGTGTGCCTGCCTTTAGCCTTAATTACACGTCGGGACAAGTATTACCTAGGGACCTATAGTATTTGTAATAATTGCCGAGGTCGTCTGTGATCTAAATCCTGTGCAAATCTGTTAATTATGTCCATAATTTGCCAAATATTACTGCAGGATTTGGGGTTTTGCAAGGTTTCTTAAAGAGCAATATACACTGAAGATCAAAATTAGAGAAGAAATTATAAATACTCGATTCATTCTGAAATACTGTTTATATCCATTCTGGACTAGCATGTTTTTTTTAAGTAACCAAGGCACTTCAACAGAAACCTTTATTTTAACCTTTTAGTCTGTTAAAATACAAACTTTGCTTATTCCGAAACACACACCCGATGGGGTTTCTAAATCACACAAGGTCCCCTGGTAATATATTAATATATAATAATAATAATAATAATATATTTTATATTATTTTTATAGTATTATTTTTATTATATATAAATAATAATATATATATTAGTTCTGTGCGAAGAAGGCTTGTGATGATTAAAAGCTTTTTCAAATGAATAGCCTTTTTTCTATATTCATAAGTGCTACAATAACTGAACAGAAAAGTTGAAATTCTGAAATCCTCAAAGCTCAACAGCAGTCAAGGCCTGAGACAGAGCTATCTAGATTCAAGTTTAGATTGCTAAAGCTTACTTGGTATAAATACAAGTAAATGAATCAGATATATATTCTTGCTAATATAGTTTGAACTGATTTGAAAAAGGAATGTTTTTCGATAAAGCATGCAGCTGTGGCAAGCCCTGAATGGAAACACACCGATTGATTCCTAAACCACTGACAGGTTATAATTTGTTACTCCAGTGATGTTCATAGGCCTCATAAAAATGTGACAGTTTAATAAATATTGACTCTATGGGTGTATATGGACAGTGTTAGGATGACAAACATGGTAGGGAGGGCTGAGAGATTCATAATCCAAACAGCTAATCCATTTTGCCTGTAGCTTTACACAAGCAAGGTGACTACGCCTCCTTGACATATGCCAGCACTGCTGCACTGATCATGTGTGCAGTGGAAGAATAAAATCCAGGGCTTGCCCTTGCCCGTCCCTGACATCCATGTTATTGGCAACGATCTCCTAAGATACAACAGCCATTTAGACTCCAGGTTAACTGCTGCAATCCCACAGCGCCTTGCTGCAATCCCACAGCGCCTTCACATAATTGCCCTTATGGGAGAAGAGATCTTCGCCTTCCCCTAAATATAAGTGGTCCTCTGGCAGTATGTGGGCGCTCTATAAGATAGATGTAGTAATGCAAATCATTAAATAGATACTCTTGGAGGGCTTGGCTCTCATACAGTCACTGTTTTACCTCACAAAAAACAACCTACAGCTGCCCGTTTTGTTTGTGGTTGTCTGCTGCCCCCTGCTGGTGTGACACAGACACTCTCTGCTAGAAAATGAGGCTACAACAACAATTCATCTAAAGCACCCAAACATTTGCCATTTGGCATTGAGGTTTTTCAGTCTGCAGGTGTCAAACACTGTTAAGTCTTACCTGTGTTGCCCCACAGAGGACTTTCACCTCTGCTGGGAGGGAAGCCTTCTGGTTTCCTCCTTCTGCTGAAGTACCAGTTGAATGTCGCTCTGGATTCTGACTGGTTGATGCTCGTCGGCCCAGCTGTCCATAATCTCCTCTGCCCCATGTGAACACTCTCCCACTCTCTGAAATGAATGATGACCTTGTTCACATATAGCAACTGCTGCAGCTGGTGAGCATCACAGACATAATACGTGTTATGTTTCACCTGTTTGAGCAACAATGTGTGTCCAGGCACTCCACACATGGATAACTTTCTCCCCGCCCAGCAGTGAGCGCTTCACAAGAGTGGGAGAACACAAGAAGGGCTCTGTGATGGTCAGCTGGCCGTGCTTGTTGCTTCCCCACAGAAACAAATCACCATCTCCTGCACACACACAAAGGAGTGACATTATTCTTCATTCAGCAGAGGCAGCAACAGAAAGGCAGAGCAGTAATTGAGCGTTGCTGGTCAACTAATTACAGGACAGAAGCTAGGTCAGACAAGATGTATGGGCATGGAAGACAACTCACGGTACAACCTGAAACTGTAAATGCTGCCTCTTAAAAAGAGAAGCACAAAAAGTGTCTCTCACTTATGTTTGTCTGGTGCTCTTCAAGATATTCAGTGAAATTTCACACTTCTAAAGCATCAATAAAAAACGTTTAATAGTACTATTAGAGCACAGTTGTTGAAACCTTGGTCTGTTTGCACTATTAAATTGTTGTACTTGATCTGAGAAGAACCTGATACAGCCGCATACTGCTGGAAGATGTGCAGAAAACCCATTTTCATCTAAACATGAAATGATTGAAAGAAGGCTCCTGTCTTGGAAGCCATTTTCTATTGTTTTTTCTGTGCAAATAGCTTCCTACAGTGCCTACATCGAAAATCACAATGCAAAAATCAAGCTTTTTCTTACATTAGGGCAGTGGTTCTCAACCTTTGTGGGTCGCGACCCCCAATTTAACATGCACTGCTGTATGTCATCCTTCTAACGCACGGTCGGACGCTACATGAATTATGATTAAAAAAATAATAATAATATAAAAAAATAAATAAATATATATTTTTCCAAAATGATTTGGCAACCCCCAGAAATCATCTCGTGACCCCAATTGGGGCTGAAACCCCAAGGTTGAGAATGGCTGCATTAGGGGACTTAATTAAGTGGACCTTCTGCCAAGTTTGTTGCCTGTGTTGCCTACAAACATTTCCAACACATCCTTGCAATTTCCAGGCTGATATAAATATTAGTCAGTCTCATATTTGTGCTAAAAAAAACAAATGTAAAATGAAGGACCAAGGAGATTGCCTTATATGCCGGTTTCATACCTGTAAGGCACACACAGTGAGCTGAGCCTGCAGTAACCATGTGTGGAGTCTTCTGATCCAGACCTGCACCATAGGCACAAGTATCTGGTCACGTTTCCATCATCAGCAGCATTATAAATCACAGAATGCCTAAAAAACGTTCTTTTCTGTAACTATTTCTATTCAGTACAGAACATCACTTGCCTGGTACTAGAGAGGGCACCGCAGAGCTGAGGTGTGATGGGACAGGGGATGGACTGAGAGCTCTCCTAGCGTGACTGAAAAGACCACTTCCCCACTGATATACACGGCCTGAGTCTGAGGGCAGAACAGAGAATTAGGATTTGTGGATTGACCGCTAAATGAAAACACACTGATGAAGATTTTGGTGGAAACTTACCAGCAGCAGCTAATGAATGTCTGAGTCCTGCTGCTACACTCAACACTGGCTCCTTCAGACTCTGAGAACAAACAGCATAGTGACATCTGCTTCAAGAGAAACTGATCAAATAGATCTTGAGCTGAAGATGGTGTGTAGCAGCTTTGATCACTCAGGATTGATTGGTTAAAGATATGGCAAATAATCGAGCGGCTATATTGGGTTCCTTGAAGTAAGCAAAATACATCCCCACTCATATACACAGCCTGAGACTGAGGGAAGAACAGGAAATTAAGATTTAATGCTTACCTCAACAACCAGCAAATCTGCAGAGTGTGTGACTGATTGTCCAACACCTAATTGTCCAAATGCATTGGATCCACATGTCAGTACTCGACCACAATCTGTCAGTGTGACATAAAAGTAAAGAAATACCTCTATAAATAAAACACACTGAAATATTTAACATTTGGATGGGGGTAGCTCCAGGTTTCCTCCATCGTGCCTATTTTTATCATTACTGTGCTAAAAATTATGCAAGACTGCAGAAGGTGAAGGCTGAGGGCAAAGTTAGTTTGCATGAGAGCTCTAAAGCTATTGGTGGTTTCAGGATAACCCTGATCACTTGCAATGTGAGTCTAATGCTGCATTTACGTCATGTGTTTGTGTGGGTCATTATACAACTCAACACAGTTGTATGGTTTAAAAAAACACTATACACAGACATTTATTATCCCTATATTCATAAAATGTAGGCTGTAATACATGAATGGTGGGACTGGCTGACTTGAGAGTCCATATCTGCTTTTTCAGACACTTCTGTTCTGTATTATTTAGCACCAAGACGGATATATTAGCGCTTTCAAGAAAAATCTCATGGTCACAATAACAAATTGGATGTTGACATGAATGGTGTCCACAAGTGTCTTGAAAACCCATGGGGGTTGGGAACTTCATGTGCATGGCACGAAAAGAAAGAATCAATCGATCATATAAGTAATTTTATGCAATTCAGTTTCTGTACTCTCTAATTCATCCAGATTTCCCTTTAGGATAAATAAAATGTCCTCCTGTCCCCTACATTATCCCTGCCTAGAAGGAATACCTAGGGTAAATGCTTAGTTGAGTCTCATGAAACATCATATCCTTCTGAACAGTGCACATGTGAAAAAGAGCACCACATCCTGGTGTAAAGTGCTTCTCACCAGTGAGAAGAAGAGTAAAATCCCAACCACAGGCTACATCCGTGACCTTCTGGCTCAGGCTGGGGCAGAGCTGAAGAGTTGTAGTGTCTGCATTGTGGCCAAGTCCCAGCTGGCCTCTGTGATTCTGTCCACACACAAACACCTCTCCATTCTCTGTCCAACACAAAATACACCGCACACATTTGGGAACCATGAAACTTGGCTTTTTATGGACAAAACATTTAGATCAGAGAGCTCCCTGAAGGTTGGGAGATGAGGATTAAACATTGATAAAAGGAGAAAGAAATGCACACTAACTGCAAATTATGAATGTACTTAAACAGACCATGTGTGTATGTTATGATCGATATGATCCAAAAAGACCCAAGTTGGTGCTGTGGACAGTAGCCTTGTGTAGTGCTATCTTAAACTAAATACTCACATGTTCATACAGTATCAGTATCGCTATGAATATAAATATAAGCATCTCTGTACAGACTGTCATGTCCACTTACCTTATAAAGATAAAGCAACCTGTTCCATTAATAATACCATGTTTATTCCAGCACCCTGGCTCTACTGTATTATTGTTTACAAACTGAACTGCGTTTCTGATATTTCTCTTTTGGCTGCATAGATTTTTTCAGTAATTTCTGCATATCTTGTCTAGTGAATTTTTCTGTCTGGCATATAGCAGTGCTGTACAATCCCATGTAGAATTAGCTAAATGTTTGACTAATACAAAATTACTACATACAGTAAATACAGTTGACAACATCAACAATTAACTAATTTGGCCCGGAGGGGGGCGCCACAGGATCTCTGCAGGGATGGTTCAGAGATGGTTCACATTGCTGAATGGCTGAACACGTTCATATTGTATTTTAAAGGAAAAGTGCTGTTCAGGAGCGAACCGTGACCTACCGGTGTTAACCACAGAGTGACCGCCGCCGCCGCTGACAGCCCGTACAGCCTTGTTTTGGAGAGCAGTGGTGTCAGGGAGCCGCCGGGGCTCCGACAGGTCCTCCACATGTCCCTGTCCCAGCTGCCCGTAGCTGTTGGCTCCCTGACGGAAACATTTACACGTTAAAACTGTACCGAAGTTATGAGTTAACCGTCCGTTAACCAAATCTCAACGGACGGTTGTTGTTGTCTCGGCAACGGTGACTTGTATTTTGAAGCGAGCTCGCTAACTGTTGAGCTAATGTTAGCAAAAGTGTTACGCTATCGTTCCCCATTGAAGCGTCACTGTGATGACGGTGAGTATTTGAGATGAGTACGCTACAAGGTTGGACACAACTTTAACACTTTAACATAAAGAACTTACCCAAGAGTGTAAACAAAACTCCGTCCGCCTGCTCGTTTCCATGGAGTAACGCTACCAGCACGATTTGCGACAGTGTCGTGAAGCCTGAAACGACCGGCTCTCCACCAAGATCCAACTACTCACTCCTCTCACAAGAGAAAATAATGTGTTTGGTGTTATTATGAAGGTCTAGATTGTGAACAGTATGATACTGTAAAGTTTTCCACCCATGCCTCCAAATTAAAGAAAACAAATCCCTTTTTTACCTGTTTTTAAGTGGGAACTTGTGGCTAATCATCTTGGTGCTTTGAAACGAATGAAAGGGAAACATGCAATATCTCTCCTCAATGCTTATAAGATGAAAGTGTTTGAGTACCCCTGGCAACTACAAAATCATTTAGATTCACTATGAGCCTATTTTATTATAAAATGTGTAGCCAAATCAACATGATCAGTAATATATCTCATTGTATCACACAGCTGTTATTACCACTACTCATCACTGATCATATTTACCACCATAATTAATGTTATTGTCATATTCTATCACATTAGCTGTACTTGTTTCTACTATTGTACAGTAACTATGTGGTAGTACCTCAGTCCATAGGTGACTGGGCCGGGAACCGGAGGGTTGTTGGTTCAAGTCACTGTGTGGACCATGAATGGAGTGTGGACTGGTGGTTGGAGAGGTGCCAGTTCATCTCTTGTTGAGCAAGGCCGGTCACTGGCAGCCCCCTTGCTCTAACATCTCTCCATTGGTTGCATGTATATAGGTCCTGTCTGAGCATGTGTGTATTTCGGGCCTGTGTGTGTAAAATTAAAAAAATAATAGAGTGAAAATTGAATTTCGATCATTATTCTAGTATGATGACCAAACCACCATCTTGAGGGGGGAAAAAAGTAACAGGTAACAAATCACTTGACACACTGCGAAGCCACAATTACCATTTTATTTTATTTTTTCAGTTTCAATACATTGCCTACTCATAATGTCTATATATTTTTACAGTAGAAAAATAATGTTTTGATTTCAGGAGTACTACAATTATATTCACTTTAAGAGGAGATATTCAAAATCATCACTTTAAAATAAAATAGGTCAGGGTACATGGGCCAAGTCAGCCATAATCAGTCAAGAAAAGATTCTTATTACACCGTTTCCCTGAACAGCACACAAAAAGGAACATGAAACACACACCAAAAGAATAAAAATAAGAACCGTTTTATACATATCACTGAAGTGAGGAAGATTAAATGTGAAGAAGAAGAATACAAAAGAAATCACATGATAATATACAACAGCAGAGTTAACAATGGGATGAGGAAACCACATCTGTGCTGGTAACAGCTGGGGATGTTTTAAAAGAGTGCTAAAGCACTGCACAATTATGTTGACATGTTTGCAATACAGAAGCCTATTGAGCCATGTACAACTGAAGCAAAACAGTGTTAAGCAGCTCTTGGGTTTGTGCGATGTACCGATGTCAGTGGCCATACATACCCAATGCACCTCTGTCAACTGTATAAGCCATATACCATGCAGTGAGGACAACAGAGCGATTCGCGAAAAGAAGTGAACATTCATTGTACTGACGAAGGGCCATACAAAAGCAGTATCACTACAGCGGTGCTTGGGAGGGGTGACACAGCGAGTATTCATGGACTGTAGGTGGATAACTTCAACTGGAATTTGGGCGGTCAGACACCCAGCTGCTTGTTCAGCCGGTTGAGGGCGTCGCCAACTATGTCAAGCTCGTGTCGAAGCTCCTCCACCACGCTGTTGATGCTGGGAGTGTCTTTTAGCACATCCACACTCTGCGTGTAAGGGTTGTATCGGACTGTGAACGGACGCTTAATGGTCTTGGCAAACTCTCTGAAATGAAAATAATATAATCATTGAGTGGTGTGTATTAGATCGTTTTCATCTACCCATGCAGGATCCTTCATTATTAATATCTTCTGTGAAATTAACGAGATACCAAGCTCACCTCATCTTGACTTTGGCCTCCTCAAAACTGTCTGACACGAAGTAGACGTCTTGAAATGTTGTGATGATGCATTCTTGTTTGGATGTAACTTTGGGGTCAAAAGGCATTATCCTTGCATTGCCAGAGAGCGCATGCTGCAAGAGAGAAACATGTTGCAATCATTGTACGTGAACATCATCTCATTATCAGAGAAACCACGTAAATGTAATGTCAAGTATCTTTAACAACTCTAAGGGAAACTTTAGGATTAAAATATTCAAATATAGCCAGACCTATGTAGTGACATTTGCAAAAATAGAATTATTTCAATGGGTTTGTCTGGTTAAATGGAGAGTGTATAGGTTGCATTTTTATTGCTTTTATTTATTTTTATTTCTCATTATTTTTGTCTTGATTTTCTTTTTGGCTTTCTGTTGTTATATTGTCTTCTGGGTATCCTGTTTGTGCTTTGTCTGTCAAAGCACTTTGTACACTCTGTTTCTAAAGTTGCTATATAAAATGATTTTATATATATATATACACACATAATATATATATATATACAGTGTATATACAGATGTTCAGGCACTTTTTGATGTATATCCTATGGTGAGGCAATACAACTGGAAAATATTAGGAGGAAGACTGTGTCAACATATCCACCTGTCCACCTGTTAAAGGGATTTACCTTAAGCTCACTGATAGATGAAAGCAGTCCTGCTCCGTATGCACGCATTTGCCCTTCTTGTTTGCATAGGCCAAACTCCACTGTAAAGAAGTAGCACTGTAACATAAAAGTGTATAAACTGTTATGACACTTATTCTAAATTCAATCTTGGGGAATTGGAAATTGAATTAGATTTGATCAGTGTCACTCACTGTCGCCAGTTTCTGAATTGAGTCGTCTGAGGCTCCGAGTGAAGCAAGACCAATCTCCTGAGAAAACTGGGCAAAGCTGGGCTCTGCTAACAGCGGCACGTGACCCAGCAGCTCGTGGCATGTGTCCCTTAAATAATGACAGATAACAGAATATTAGGACCAATAACTTTATGTGAACACAGACGTTCCTTTTCTAAATATAGTACTCCATATTACTCACGGCTCTGGGGTGTATAAGGGGTCGGAGCTGTGTCGCACATACTGGGTACAGTGGAAAACCCGGAAAGCCAAACCAGCAAGGAAGTCACGCGGGGACAGATAACCAGCCACGGGCCTGATGGTGAATCCGGTGCGTTCTGAGCGAATAAGACGTTTGAAAGACTGATGAGTGAGGGACTACATTTACAAAGCAGGAGAGATTTATAAAACATAAACTTCCAATTTTGTATTTGGAGAAAAAATTACAAACCTACCCCTGAGGAAGCGTGACACATCTTCCAGCTGAGGGATGTTGTCCTCCCGAAATTCACAGTATTTGGACAGCAGTGGCAGGTTCTTCAAGTATTCCCGGCAGGCGTGGGTGGGGTACAACTTGTTGAGCTCCCTGTATACGACTCCCCAGGTCTTCACTTCCTCCTCTGTGAACTCAATACGAGGAATGGGATCTCCACTGCAACGAGAGAATACTCTGAATATCAAGTAAAAACATCACAGATTTCCTAAATAATGACTGAAATATACAACTAATACTCACTGTCTGAAGGCCATGGCGAGATCAGCAAAGTACTTTCGCCTTTTCCGGTAGACATTGTCCTTGAAACCCTGAGGGAGAAGAACATAGAAGGATATGAGAATGCTTCAAATTTAAGGAGTTTGAATTTTTTAAGTCAACCAGTGGTCTGATTCCTGCTCACTTACCGGATGATCCGCATCCAACTCAGAGCCATACATCAGGACACGGTTAGCACACTTGTCCAAGTCTGAAATCTTCTTTGGGAACCAAGGTACATTAGACATATCTGAGAAAAGAGAAGAAAAAAATGAGCTGTTTGCTGATTATATGGTCTTAATTTGTACTACGGTGTCTGCAGGATTTCACTTACCTTCCTCTTCAAGACAGGAGTTATCTGGAGGCTCCATATCCACCACGTTCACATGCTTACTGAGCAACTGGATTATTTCATTCAGTTGTTCGTGGTTGCTGTCGCAGTCCACGAAAATTTCAAACTCAGAGTTGCGTCTTTTGGATTTTCTGGACTCTATGTGTACAAGGTTGACATGGTTTTCCTGCAAGAAACATGGAAAAATTCATTTTATTTTAATTTATTTCATTTCATCATCACTGTGATAAATGAAAACGTTTCTACTGTAGTAGAAATACAGTGATATTTATAGGCTTGGACATGCACATTTGATTTTGAGGTAATCCAAAAGTCACTGAAAGTAAGTACACTTGGATTAGGTTACAGACTACATTTTTTAACAGGTAATAAGTAATTGTATCAGAACACATTTTTAAAGTATATAATGTAGACAGGGTATTGCTATTAATTACAGTAATAGATGGGAACAGGAGCCAATGAGTATAATAACTTTGTCCATACCTGGAAGAGTTTGAGTGCCTTTACCAGTCCTCCCACTTCATTCTTGAGGGAAAAGATTATTGTTGCTCTCTCTTTCTCTGATGTATTCTTATTTTCGGTGTTTTCTTCAATTTTTGTGAAGGTTGATTTGTTTATCTGAAAAGAGTAACAGAAGAGATTAATTTGTGTGACCACAATATATAATCCTTATTCAACAACCAATAGTGGTTCTCCTCTGATAGGAGATATATTATATGTGATTATTTCATTTCAACTAAAATATACGGAAATTCTTTTTTTCTTGTTAGTTTTAGAATCTAAAAGTAAAGAACTAATTGCAAACAGACACATAAAGGCTTTTTAAAGTCACCAACATTATTATTAGTGTGCAAACTACTTTAAGAAAAATGTGCTGTTGCCTTATTTAATTTATACCTAACTTGAGTCAGTGTCACACAATGAATTGCCCCTGTGACCGAACCATAACTCAGGGCAGGTAATGTCAGCATTTATGAGCATTTACAGCCATCCAAAAATCTTCATGAACATGCAACACCCACTACTCGGACTCAGACTCAGACAACTTTATTAATCCCACCAGGGGCAATTGAATTCAGCAGCTTGCATACTGGTACAGTATGAAAACAATGCACACAATAAATACATGGGGATAAGTCAATTAAGCAAATCAATAGAATAGAATAAAAGTAAAAATAACTGCTGCAGAAATATTCCTGTTATTCTGGAATAGAAACTAGAGGTTGTTTCTTCGACGAAAGAGGTGATATCACTGAATGCATTAGATACACGCAGGGACAGGGATGAGGTAAGTGACCACCAGGAGGCTAATCAACCCCTCCTGTGTGTTTCAGCACCTTGGATAGCGCGCTCACGTTGACGCATGGCTGTGCGCGCTGCACAAGCGGAAAATAAACGTAATCCTGCATCAGATTTTGGAAGCAGGGCTTTGACACGCCAACAACACAGAATAACTAATCTGTTTCGACTGACTGCAACATTTTCTCTCACTTAAGCAACAATCCGATTCACGCACAATGATTTACCCCTATCATGCGCAATTGCATATCTACACAGTCTAATGGATAAAACAATTTGTATGTAAATGGGTAAATGAGTTTAAACATATTTTAACTGCTGCCATACCATATTCCGCCCTTCGAGCATTATGCCGACAGCGCGGCAGACCATTTTTCGGTGGACCCCGGTCGGTAGTATCCCTGAAAGCATTCGTGGATGAATCAAGACGCTCCCCGGGGTCAACTCTTTGCGTCTCGGTTTAACGAAGATGAACTTGTCTCTGTCTCAAAGCCCTACTGCAATCTCATTTAGACACCAGGGAAAGCCTCTTAGTAGCTCCCTGCATGGTGAGATCTTACCAGACATTAGGCACTTTAATCACCGCAGCGCGACATTTTACGCACACATGTTCATCATCACTAGTTCTATTATTTTCCCTTTCTTTGTGTCAGCTTTTAATATTGTATCATATACACAGCTGTACATTTAGTTTAAGTATGGGCATGCACGTTAAAAGTCCATGTGATTATTCTAAATTTTAATCTACAGTTGACCCTAATTACAGCGAGTTATTGAGCCTATTTTTTTCTTTTTTCACCATTGGGAGAGTTGTATACCCTTTTAGACACAATTCAGTTTGTGCAGTCTTAGCCTACTGTTGGTCAGAAAACTTTTTAATATGTATCAAGGTTTGCAGGTTAAGGTCACGACACAATCGGATTCCCTGCCGAAGCGCTTAGTCATAGTTTAGAGGACAATTTGCAACCTTGAAATCAAAATATATGTAGACTATATATGTAAGCTATATGCTATTGATAAGAACAATTTATATATATTTATGCATAGAATATTGCTTTAGAGTATGTCTCCTGACAAACCAATATTTTACCTCTTCTGTCTTTCCTGTGGGAATCAGTGAATGGCGTTCAAATTGAGCAATAATAAATCTGAGGTAGCCTGTCTCACTTTAACCCTCTTAACTCTTTGACGCAAATTACACGAGGCCATAGGCCTATAACAAAACGGCTTAAAGTAATCTGTGTTGACTAGAAAGTGGGCTTATTTATTAAATCTACCCACCAGTGTAAAAAAAAAAGTAGTCATAAAATATCACGTGCCAGAAAACCTCTTCATAGTCTCGCATCAGTTTTGCTGGAAGATGCCTGTTTCAAATGACTACTTTTCTTTTTCCCCTTTAGGTCTTACCTCATTGTTCAGCTGCTTTTCTTCAAAGCCAATGTTCATGGAGTCAAAAGATCTTCCTCTGCGTGGTCCTTCGTTTTTGTTTGAGTACATGTTAAAGTGCTGCCGGTTTATGTAGCTCTGACAGGTGAATTATCTAAATAACCTCCGCTATGTAAAGTGGGCTGTCTACCCCGAGAAGCAGCGCGCTTTGCTATTTAACCGCGGAGAGAAAGAGGAGGGGGCAATAATCTCACTCACAGCAGCAAATGGAAAAAGAGAGGCATGGCTCACGTCATTGGGGAAAAAAGGGTATCTTTTATTCCACCTAAAGGCCTGAAACACCTGCATTTTACTGAGAGAATAAAATACCCACACTGAACTGCAGCTTTCATAATTTAAAAAACATTTAAAGCAGGATTTATGAGATTTTGTTTAACAATTAAAAGTAAATCTGGAAAAATGTGAATGCACTGTTTTTTCTATTATGCTGATGAAATAAGATACACCTTTATTGATAATTACTCTTCATGTTGACACAAGCGGTTCATTCTCCTTGTTTGTTGACACCTTGAGACTAAGAAAAGGGTCAAGGTTTAAGAGGATTCAAGCGCAGCCCACCTGCCTTCATTGTACAGTGATCCACACTTGCCCCCCTTTCAGAATCCTCTGCACTGTAAGCACCTCTGGGTTCTCGTGCACATAGCATACATAATCTGCATGTTTTCCCGTCTTTAACACCGTGAGCCTTTTAATAAGATCAAGACAATCAGTGGAGAAAGCTTCAGAGGCCTCTGCAAGCAGTATCAAGATGAGGGGGCACTGAACTTAAAGAGGCCTCATCACTTTAAACAGATAACACCACTGTTCTAAGCTTCAGTCACCTCTCAAGTAGGACAGGGGAGATGTCTTTGTCTGTCAGCCAGTACTTTTAGCTCCTCACGGATCTCATGCAGTGATACGTGCGGCCGCTGATGCACATGCTGTTTGTCTCAGGTGGTCCTGGCCTGTGTCACTCGTGACATAGACAGATGCTTTACACAACAAAGGAGGCAATGAAGGGAACTTCCCCTTCTCTTCACTGAATCCAGATCTGCTCTCAGATGTGTCAGACAGAGCTGGAGCAAGGCCAAGCTCTCATTGTGTGGCCATGTTTCCGAATAGTTAAAGGGATAGTTCAGATATTTTGGAGTGTGGTAGGATGAGGTACTCATCCATAGTCGGTGTGTTACCTACAGTCGACAGGAGGACAGGCAGGGCAGCTGAGCAAAGTACACCAAAAAAAATCATTATCAGTTTAAGTGTATGAAATATTTAGAATATTTTGACGGTGGTTGCTGGTCTACAGCTGCCTCGATTGGTTACTTTGTTTGTGTTATTGGATGACTTTGGAGTTTTAAAGGGATAGTTCTAAATAAAGTGTTCTCCAAACTGGTGTTGACTGTCATCTACTCCAGGTAATAAACTGACTATGCATAGGTAACTCTTACAACCCCACTTCTAAAGATCAGTAATATACCTTTATGTGGTATAAACTTGTTATGTGGGAGTTCAGCTGTTCTGGTGATTAGTGTACATCAGTCACCATTCATATTAACAGAGGAATCAGTCAAGGCAGGTTTATTTATCAAGCGTGTTTCAGTAACAAGACAACTCAATGTGCGTTATGTTAAACATTAAAGAGCAACTAAAAACAACTTTTTTAAAAGTCATTAAATAGAATAGGAAATAAAAAGAAGCAAAAATAGAATCAGAGAGGTATAAAATATGAAAATAAAAGTAAGTGTGCTGTGTAAAAAATTAATAATCATTTGATTTCATAAATGTCTTGAGTCTTGATTTAAAAGAACTGAGAGTTGCAGCGGACCTGCAGTTTTCTGGGAGTTTGTTTCAGATATGTGGTGCATTAAAGCTTCTTCTCCGTGTTTATTTCAGACTCTGGGGTCAGAAATCAAACCTGTCCCAGACAACCTGAGAGGTCTCGAAGGCTCATAATGGAGCAGGTCAGAAATGTATTTTGGCCCTAATTTGTTCAGGGCTTTATAAACCAACCAGCCTGGAAAACAGACAAATCTGCCAAACTCATGTTTCATTTGTTCTGGCTTGATAGGTGTGGATCCTCATACATACAGATTTCCAGAGACTTGACATTGTGTGGACCAGTCTCAACCGTTTATCTCATGTGGGGCGGGTTTAACGCGATGACTGACAGCTTCAGCATCCAGTCTGCACGTCCATTCAGGACAGTTTTTCAGGCTCACAAAACTCTAGACAGCGCTGATCGAATATGACTTGGTTTCCTGTTACTGTGTTGTCTATTTCACATGAAATGTTTTC